>NC_068438.1:6121023-6303523 GCF_023373465.1 Oncorhynchus keta | reverse complement strand
AGACAGACAGATAGATTCCCCAGACAGACAGATAGATTCTGGGTGACAGACAGACAGACAGACAGACAGACAGACAGACAGACAGACAGATAGATTCCCCAGACAGACAGACAGACAGACAGACAGACAGACAGACTCCCCAGACAGACAGACAGACAGACAGACAGACAGACAGACAGACAGACTCCCCAGACAGACAGACAGATAGACTCCCAGACAGACAGACAGACTCCCCAGACAGACAGACAGACAGACAGACTCCCCAGACAGACAGACAGACAGACAGATTCCAGACAGACAGACAGACAGACAGACAGACAGACAGACAGACAGACAGACAGACGGACAGATTCCCCAGACAGACAGATTCCCCAGACAGACAGACAGACAGACAGACAGACCCCAGACAGACAGAGACAGACAGACAGACAGACAGACAGACAGACAGACAGACAGATTCCCCAGACAGACAGACAGACAGATTCCCCAGACAGACAGATAGACAGATTCCCCAGACAGACAGACAGATTCCCCAGACAGACAGATAGATTCCCAGACAGACAGACTCCCAGACAGACAGATAGATTCCCCAGACAGACAGACTCCCCAGACAGACAGACAGACAGACAGACAGACAGACAGACAGACAGACAGACAGATACAGATTCCCCAGACAGACAGACAGACAGACAGACAGACAGACAGACAGATTCCCAGACAGACAGACAGAGTCCCAGACAGACAGACAGACAGACAGACAGACAGACAGACAGATTCCCCAGACAGACAGACAGACAGACAGACAGATTCCCAGACAGATAGACACAGACAAACAGACAGACAGACTCCCCAGACAGACAGAGATTCCCCCAGACAGACAGATAGATTCCCCAGACAGACAGACAGACACAGACAGACAGACAGACAGACAGACAGACAGACAGACAGACAGACAGACAGACTCCCCAGACAGACAGACAGACTCCCCAGACAGACAGACAGATAGATTCCAGACAGACAGACAGACAGACAGACTCCCCAGACAGACAGAATCAGACAGACAGACCCCCAGACAGACAGACAGATCCCCCAGACAGACAGATTCCCCCAGACAGACAGACAGATTCAGACAGACAGACAGACAGACAGACAGACAGACAGACAGACAGACAGACGGATAGATTCCCCAGACAGACAGACAGACAGACAGACAGACAGACAGACAGATAGATTCCCAGACAGACAGACAGACAGACAGACAGACAGACAGACAGACAGACAGACTCCCCAGACAGACAGACAGACTCCCCAGACAGACAGATAGATAGATTCCCAGACAGACAGACAGACTTCCAGACAGACAGACAGACAGACAGACAGACTCCCCAGACAGACAGACAGATTCCCCAGACAGACACAGACCCCCAGACAGACAGACAGACAGACAGACAAGACAGACAGACAGACAGACAGACAGCTCCAGACAGACAGACAGACAGACAGATTCCCCAGACAGACAGACAGAGTCCGAGACAGACAGACAGACTCCCCAGACAGACAGACAGACTCCCCAAACAGACAGACAGACAGACAGATTCCCCAGACAGACAGATAGATCCCCAGACAGACAGACAGACAGACAGACAGACTCCCCAGACAGACAGACAGACAGACAGACAGACAGATTCCCCAGACAGACAGACGGATAGATTCCCCAGACAGACAGACAGACAGACAGACAGACAGACAGACAGACAGACAGACTCCCAGACAGACAGACAGATAGATTCCCCAGACAGACAGATAGATTCCCAGACAGACAGACAGACTCCCAGACAGACAGACAGACAGACAGACAGACAGACAGACAGACAGATTCCCCAGACAGACAGACAGATTCCCCAGACAGACACAGATTCCCCAGACAGACAGACAGACAGACAGACAGAGACAGACAGACAGACAGACAGACAGACTCCCCAGACAGACAGACAGACAGACTCCCCAGACAGACAGACAGACTCCCAGACAGACAGACAGACTCCCCAGACAGACAGACAGACTCCCCAGACAGACAGACAGACAGACTCCCCAGACAGACAGATAGATCCCCAGACAGACAGACAGACAGACAGACAGACAGACAGAGACAGACAGACAGACAGACAGACGGATAGATTCCCCAGACAGACAGATAGATTCCCCAGACAGACAGATAGATTCCCCAGACAGACAGACAGACAGACAGACAGACAGACAGACAGACAGACAGACAGATTCCCAGACAGACAACAGACAGACAGACTCCCCAGACAGACAGATAGATTCCCAGACAGACAGACAGACAGACAGACAGACAGACAGACAGACAGACAGATAGATAGATTCCCAGACAGACAGACAGACAGACTCCCAGACAGACAGATAGATTCCCCAGACAGACAGATAGACTCCCCAGACAGACAGACAGACAGACAGACAGACAGACAGACATACAGACAGACAGACAGATAGACCCAAAGACAGACAGACAGACAGACTCCCCAGACAGACAGATAGATTCCCAGACAGACAGATAGACAGACAGACAGACAGACAGACAGACAGACAGACAGACAGACAGACAGACAGACAGACAGACCCAGACAGACAGACAGATTCCCCCAGACAGACAGACAGACAGATTCCCCAGACAGACAGACAGACAGACAGATTCCCCAGACAGACAGACAGACAGACTCTCCAGACAGACAGATAGATTCCCCAGACAGACAGACAGATTCCCCAGACAGACAGACAGACAGCCAGACAGATAGATTCCCCAGACAGACAGACAGATTCCCCAGACAGACAGATAGATTCCCAGACAGACAGACAGATTCCCAGACAGACAGACAGACAGACAGACAGACAGATTCCCCAGACAGACAGACAGACAGACTCCCCAGACAGACAGACAGACAGACAGACAGACTCCCCAGACAGACAGACAGACAGACTCCCCAGACAGACAGATAGATCCCCAGACAGACAGACAGACAGACAGATTCCCCAGACAGACAGACGACAGACAGACAGACAGACAGACAGACAGACAGACAGACTCCCCAGACAGACAGACAGACAGACTCCCAGACAGACAGATAGATCCCCAGACAGTAGACACAGACAGATTCCCAGACAGACAGACAGACAGACAGACAGACAGACAGACAGACAGACAGACAGACGGATAGACAGACAGACAGATAGACTCCCAGACAGACAGATAGACAGACAGACAGACAGACAGACAGACTCCCAGACAGACAGACAGACAGACAGACTCCCCAGACAGACAGATAGATTCCCCAGACAGACAGACAGACAGACAGACAGATTCCCAGACAGACAGACAGACAGACAGACAGACTCCCCAGACAGACAGACTCCCCAGACAGACAGACAGACAGACAGACAGACAGACAGACAGATTCCCAGACAGACAGACAGACAGACAGACTCCCCAGACAGACAGACTCCCCAGACAGACAGACAGACTCCCCAGACAGACAGACAGACTCCCCAGACAGACAGACAGACAGACTCCCCAGACAGACAGATAGATCCCCCAGACAGACAGACAGACAGACAGATTCGCCAGACAGACAGACAGACAGACAGACAGACAGACAGATAGATTCCCCAGACAGACAGATAGATTCCCCAGACAGACAGATTCCCCAGACAGACAGACAGACAGACAGACAGACAGACAGACTCCCCAGACAGACAGATAGATTCCCCAGACAGACAATCAGACAGACAGACTCCCCAGACAGACAGATAGATTCCCAGACAGACAGACAGACAGACAGACAGACAGACAGACAGACAGACAGACAGACAGACAGACAGATAGATAGATTCCCCAGACAGACAGACAGACAGACTCCCCAGACAGACAGATAGATTCCCAGACAGACAGATAGACTCCCCAGACAGACAGACAGACAGACAGACAGACAGATTCCCAGACAGACAGATAGATTCCCTGACATGACGACAGACAGACAGACAGACAGACAGACAGACTCCCCAGACAGACAGACAGACAGACAGACAGACATACTGACAGACAGACAGACAGATTCCCCAGACAGACAGACAGATTCCCCAGACAGACAGACAGACAGACTCTCCAGACAGACAGATAGATTCCCAGACAGACAGACAGATTCCCAGACAGACAGACAGACAGCCAGACAGATAGATTCCCCAGACAGACAGACAGATTCCCAGACAGACAGATAGATTCCCAGACAGACAGACAGATTCCCCAGACAGACAGACAGACAGACAGACAGACAACACTCCCCAGACAGACAGATAGATTCCCCAGACAGACAGACAGACAGACAGACTCCCCAGACAGACAGACAGACAGACAGACTCAGACAGACAGATAGATCCCCAGACCGACAGACAGACAGACAGACAGACAGACAGACAGACAGACAGATTCCCCAGACAGACAGACAGACAGACAGACAGATAGATTCCCCAGACAGACAGACAGACAGACAGACGGATAGATTCAGACAGACAGACAGACAGACAGACAGACAGACAGACAGACTCCCAGACAGACAGACAGACAGACTCCCCAGACAGACAGATAGATAGATTCCCCAGACAGACAGACAGACTCTCCAGACAGACAGATAGATTCCCAGACAGACAGACAGACAGACAGACAGACAGACAGACAGACAGACAGACAGACAGACAGACAGATAGATTCCCCAGACAGACAGACAGACTCCCGAGACAGACAGACAGACTCCCCAGACAGACAGACAGACTCCCCAAACAGACAGACAGACAGACAAACTCCCCAGACAGACAGATAGATCCCCAGACAGACAGACAGACAGACAGACAGACAGACAGACAGACAGACAGACAGACAGATTCCCCAGACAGACAGATGGATAGATTCCACAGACAGACAGACCCCAGACAGACAGACAGACAGACAGACAGACAGACAGACAGACAGACTCCCCAGACAGACAGATAGATAGATTCCCCAGACAGACAGATAGATTCCCCAGACAGACAATCAGACAGACAGACTCCCCAGACAGACAGATAGATTCCCCAGACAGACAGACAGACAGACAGACAGATAGATAGATTCCCCAGACAGACAGACAGATAGATTCCCCAGACAGACAGATAGATTCCCCAGACAGACAGATAGATTCCCCAGGCAGACAGACTCCCCAGACAGACAGACAGACAGACAGACAGACAGACAGACAGACAGACAGACAGATTCCCCAGACAGACAGATAGATTCCCCAGACAGACAGACAGACTCCCCAGACAGACAGACAGACAGACAGACAGACAGACAGACAGACAGACAGACAGACAGACAGATTCCCCAGACAGACAGACAGACAGACAGACAGACTCCCCAGACAGACAGACAGACAGACTCCCCAGACAGACAGACAGACAGACTCCCCAGACAGACAGACAGACAGACTCCCCAGACAGACAGACAGACAGACTCCCCAGACAGACAGATAGATCCCCAGACAGACAGACAGACAGACAGATTCCCAGACAGACAGACAGACAGACAGACAGACAGACAGACGGATAGATTCCCCAGACAGACAGATAGATTCCCCAGACAGACGGATAGATTCCCCAGACAGACAGACAGAGACAGACAGACAGACAGACAGACAGACTCCCCAGACAGACAGATAGATTCCCCAGACAGACAATCAGACAGACAGACTCCCCAGACAGACAGATAGATTCCCCAGACAGACAGACAGACAGACAGACAGACAGACAGATAGATAGATAGATTCCCCAGACAGACAGACAGACTCCCCAGACAGACAGATAGATTCCCCAGACAGACAGATAGACTCCCCAGACAGACAGACAGACAGACAGACAGACAGACAGACAGACAGATTCCCCAGACAGACAGATAGATTCCCCAGACAGACAGACAGACAGACAGACAGACAGACAGACTCCCCAGACAGACAGACCAGACAGACAGACAGACAGACATACTCGACAGACAGACAGACAGATTCCCCAGACAGACAGACAGACAGATTCCCCAGACAGACAGACAGACAGACTCTCCAGACAGACAGATAGATTCCCCAGACAGACAGACAGATTCCCCAGACAGACAGACAGACAGCCAGACAGATAGATTCCCCAGACAGACAGACAGATTCCCCAGACAGACAGACAGATTCTCCAGACAGACAGACAGACAGACAGACAGACAGACAGACAGACAGACAGACCCCAGACAGACAGACAGACAGACTCCCCAGACAGACAGACAGACAGACAGACAGACAGACAGACTCCCCAGACAGACAGACAGACTCCCCAGACAGACAGACAGACAGACTCCCCAGACAGACAGATAGATCCCCCAGACAGACAGACAGACAGACAGACAGACAGACAGACAGACAGACAGACAGACAGACAGACAGACAGACGGATAGATTCCCCAGACAGACAGATAGATTCCCCAGACAGACGGATAGATTCCCCACAGACAGACAGACAGACAGACAGACAGACAGACAGACAGACAGACAGACTCCCCAGACAGACAGATAGATTCCCAGACAGACAATCAGACAGACAGACTCCCCAGACAGACAGATAGATTCCCCCAGACAGACAGACAGACAGACAGAGAGGATCCCCCAGACAGACAGACAGACAGACAGACAGACAGACAGACAGATAGATTCCCCAGACAGACAGACAGACTCCCCAGACAGACAGATAGATTCCCCAGACAGACAGATAGACTCCCCAGACAGACAGACAGACAGACAGACAGACAGACAGACAGACAGATTCCCCAGACAGACAGATAGATTCCCCAGACAGACAGACAGACAGACAGACAGACAGACTCCCAGACAGACAGACAGACATACTCGACAGACAGACAGACAGATTCCCCAGACAGACAGACAGACAGATTCCCAGACAGACAGACAGACAGACAGACTCTCCAGACAGACAGATAGATTCCCAGACAGACAGACAGATTCCCCAGACAGACAGACAGACAGCCAGACAGATAGATTCCCCAGACAGACAGACAGATTCCCCAGACAGATAGATTCCCCAGACAGACAGACAGATTCCCCAGACAGACAGACAGACAGACAGACAGACAGACTCCCCAGACAGACAGACAGACAGACTCCCCAGACAGACAGACAGACAGACAGACAGACAGACAGACAGACAGACAGACTCCCCAGACAGACAGATAGATCCCCAGACAGACAGACAGACAGACAGACAGACAGACAGACAGACAGACAGACAGACAGACAGACAGATAGATTCCCCAGACAGACAGATAGATTCCCCAGACAGACGGATAGATTCCCCAGACAGACAGACAGACAGACAGACAGACAGACATACAGACTCCCCAGACAGACAGATAGATTCCCCAGACAGACAATCAGACAGACAGACTCCCAGACAGACAGATAGATTCCCCAGACAGACAGACAGACAGACAGACAGACAGACAGACAGACAGATAGATAGATTCCCCAGACAGACAGACAGACTCCCCAGACAGACAGATAGATTCCCCAGACAGACAGATAGACTCCCCAGACAGACAGACAGACAGACAGACAGACAGACAGACAGACAGATTCCCCAGACAGACAGATAGATTCCCCAGACAGACAGACAGACAGACAGACAGACTCCCCAGACAGACAGACAGACATAGACAGACAGACAGACAGATTCCCCAGACAGACAGACAGACAGATTCCCCAGACAGACAGACAGACAGACTCTCCAGACAGACAGATAGATTCCCCAGACAGACAGACAGATTCCCCAGACAGACAGACAGACAGCCAGACAGATAGATTCCCAGACAGACAGACAGATTCCCCAGACAGACAGATAGATTCCCCAGACAGACAGACAGATTCCCCAGACAGACAGACAGATTCCCCAGACAGACAGACAGACAGATTCCCCAGACAGACAGACAGACAGACTCCCCAGACAGACAGACAGACAGACTCCCCAGACAGACAGACAGACAGACAGACTCCCCAGACAGACAGACAGACAGACTCCCCAGACAGACAGACAGACAGACTCCCCAGACAGACAGACAGACAGACAGACAGACAGACTCCCCAGACAGACAGACAGACAGACAGACTGACTGACTGACTGACAGAGATTCCCCAGACAGACAGACAGACAGACTCCCCAGACAGACAGACTCCCCAGACAGACTCCCCAGACAGACAGACAGACAGACAGACTGACTGACTGACTGACAGAGATTCCCCAGACAGACAGACAGACAGACAGACAGACAGACTCCCCAGACAGACAGACAGACAGACAGACAGACAGACTCCCCAGACAGACAGACAGACAGACTCCCCAGACAGACTCCCCAGACAGACAGACAGACAGACAGACAGACAGACTGACTGACTGACTGACTGACTGACTGACTGACTGACTGACTGACTGACTGACTGAATGACTGACTGACTGACTGACAGAGATTCCCCAGACAGACAGACAGACAGATAGATTCCCCAGACAGACAGACAGACTCCCGAGACAGACAGACAGACTCCCCAGACAGACAGACAGACTCCCCAAACAGACAGACAGACAGACAAACTCCCCAGACAGACAGATAGATCCCCCAGACAGACAGACAGACAGACAGACAGACAGACAGATTCCCCAGACAGACAGATGGATAGATTCCCCAGACAGACAGACTCCCCAGACAGACAGATAGATAGATTCCCCAGACAGACAGATAGATTCCCCAGACAGACAATCAGACAGACAGACTCCCCAGACAGACAGATAGATTCCCCAGACAGACAGACAGACAGACAGACAGACAGACAGATAGATAGATTCCCCAGACAGACAGACAGATAGATTCCCCAGACAGACAGATAGATTCCCCAGACAGACAGATAGATTCCCCAGGCAGACAGACTCCCCAGACAGACAGACAGACAGACAGACAGACAGACAGACAGACAGACAGACAGACAGATTCCCCAGACAGACAGATAGATTCCCCAGACAGACAGACAGACTCCCCAGACAGACAGACAGAGAGACAGACAGACAGACAGACAGACAGACAGACAGACAGACAAACAGATTCCCCAGACAGACATACAGACAGACAGACAGACTCCCCAGACAGACAGACAGACAGACTCCCCAGACAGACAGACAGACTCCCCAGACAGACAGACAGACTCCCCAGACAGACAGACAGACAGACTCCCCAGACAGACAGATAGATCCCCCAGACAGACAGACAGACAGACAGATTCCCCAGACAGACAGACAGACAGACAGACAGACAGACAGACAGACAGACAGACGGATAGATTCCCCAGACAGACAGATAGATTCCCAGACAGACAGACAGACAGACAGACAGACAGACAGACAGACTCCCCAGACAGACAGATAGATTCCCCAGACAGACAATCAGACAGACAGACTCCCCAGACAGACAGATAGATTCCCCAGACAGACAGACAGACAGACAGACAGACAGACAGACAGACAGACAGACAGACAGACAGACAGATAGATTCCCCAGACAGACAGACAGACTCCCCAGACAGACAGATAGATTCCCCAGACAGACAGATAGACTCCCCAGACAGACAGACAGACAGACAGACAGACAGACAGACAGATTCCCCAGACAGACAGATAGATTCCCCAGACAGACAGACAGACTCCCCAGACAGACAGACAGACAGACATACTCGACAGACAGACAGACAGATTCCCCAGACAGACAGACAGACAGATTCCCCAGACAGACAGACAGACAGACAGACTCTCCAGACAGACAGATAGATTCCCCAGACAGACAGACAGATTCCCCAGACAGACAGACAGACAGCCAGACAGATAGATTCCCCAGACAGACAGACAGATTCCCCAGACAGACAGACAGATTCCCCAGACAGACAGACAGATTCCCCAGACAGACAGACAGACAGACAGACAGACAGACAGATTCCCCAGACAGACAGACAGACAGACAGACTCCCCAGACAGACAGACAGACTCCCCAGACAGACAGACAGACAGACTCCCCAGACAGACAGATAGATCCCCCAGACAGACAGACAGACAGACAGATTCCCAGACAGACAGACAGACAGACAGACAGACAGACAGACGGATAGATTCCCCAGACAGACAGATAGATTCCCCAGACAGACGGATAGATTCCCCAGACAGACAGACAGACAGACAGACAGACAGACAGACTCCCCAGACAGACAGATAGATTCCCCAGACAGACAATCAGACAGACAGACTCCCTAGACAGACAGATAAATTCCCCAGACAGACAGACAGACAGACAGACAGACAGACAGACAGACAGACAGATAGATAGATTCCCCAGACAGACAGACAGACTCCCCAGACAGACAGATAGATTCCCCAGACAGACAGACAGACAGACAGACAGACAGACAGACAGATTCCCCAGACAGACAGATAGATTCCCCAGACAGACAGACAGACAGACAGACAGACAGACAGACAGACAGACAGACAGACTCCCCAGACAGACAGACAGACAGACATACTCGACAGACAGACAGACAGATTCCCCAGACAGACAGACAGACAGATTCCCCAGACAGACAGACAGACAGACTCTCCAGACAGACAGATAGATTCCCCAGACAGACAGACAGATTCCCCAGACAGACAGACAGACAGCCAGACAGATAGATTCCCCAGACAGACAGACAGATTCCCCAGACAGACAGATAGATTCCCCAGACAGACAGACAGATTCCCCAGACAGACAGGCAGATTCCCCAGACAGACAGACAGATTCCCCAGACAGACAGACAGACAGACAGACTCCCCAGACAGACAGACAGACTCCCCAGACAGACAGACAGACAGACAGACAGACAGACTCCCCAGACAGACAGACAGACTCCCCAGACAGACAGACAGACAGACAGACAGACAGACTCCCCAGACAGACAGACAGACAGACAGACAGACAGACAGACAGACAGACAGACTCCCCAGACAGACAGACAGACAGACAGACAGACTGACTGACTGACTGACAGAGATTCCCCAGACAGACAGACAGACAGACTCCCCAGACAGACAGACAGACAGACTCCCCAGACAGACAGACTCCCCAGACAGACTCCCCAGACAGACAGACAGACAGACAGACTGACTGACTGACTGACAGAGATTCCCCAGACAGACAGACAGACAGACAGACAGACAGACAGACAGACAGACAGACAGACTCCCCAGACAGACAGACAGACAGACTCCCCAGACAGACAGACAGACAGACTCCCCAGACAGACAGACAGACAGACTCCCCAGACAGACTCCCCAGACAGACTCCCCAGACAGACAGACAGACTGACAGACTGACTGACAGACTGACTGACTGACTGACTGACTGACTGACTGAATGACTGACTGACTGACAGAGATTCCCCAGACAGACAGACAGACAGACAGACAGACAGACAGACAGACAGACAGACAGACTCCCCAGACAGACAGACAGACAGACAGACAGACAGACAGACAGACAGACAGACAGACTCCCCAGACAGACAGACAGACAGACTCCCCAGACAGACAGACAGACAGACAGACAGACAGACAGACTCCCCAGACAGACAGACAGACAGACTCCCCAGACAGACAGACAGACAGACAGACAGACACACAGACTCCCCAGACAGACTCCCCAGACAGACTCCCCAGACAGACTCCCCAGACAGACAGACAGACAGACTGACTGACTGACTGACTGACTGACTGACTGACTGACTGACTGAATGACTGACTGACAGAGATTCCACAGACAGACAGACAGACAGACAGACAGACAGACAGACTCCCCAGACAGACAGACAGACAGACAGACTGACTGACTGACTGACTGACTGACTGACTGACAGACAGATAGATTCCCCAGACAGACAGACAGACAGACAGACAGACAGACAGACAGACAGACTCCCCAGACAGACTGATAGATTCCCCAGACAGACAGACAGACAGGTTCCCCAGACAGACAGACAGATTCCCCAGACAGACAGATAGATTCCCCAGACAGATGGCAAAAGGATTGTGTGGACTGGTTCTAATTTTGGTGGACAGACTTAATTAATTGACAGATACTGATAGAATGCACATGCACATTTGTCTGGGAGCTAGACATCTAGACGTTTTCCTCCGTAATGGTTTTGCAATGGGGAATAGGGTTAAAAAGGGTATTTATCATATGAAGTCTAGCTCCCTTCAACACCCACCCACACCAGTTTATCAGTACTAAGTAGATTTAAAAACTCTCAAGCAATCAGGCTTCCGAGAATAGAGTATAGAAAGACCCCTATGGACCCCCATAGATTAATGTCCACCGAATAGGAACGTCTCAGGGGGCTTGGGGGGAACGCTTGCACTGACACACAGGTTAGCCCATGTTTGTAACCTTTCAGCCTGCATTCAGAGGATGGACCATAATAACAGGCTGAGGAAAGGGAGAGTCACAGATCTAATAGAGATCAAAGACATTGTGACGACCAATATGGCATCTAAGTTACGCGCAATTTAACTTCATCCCGTGGAAGTTAAGTCGGATAAAGTGGATAAACAGGTTCATGTCAAGCCCCTCATGGAATGTAGGCCTATATTGAACACCGCACATTGGCTGAATGATAGAACAGCGATTTCTGTAAGGATCGCCGCTGGTAGAGATGAGAAGCAGGTACAGGGAGTGAACATTTTATTATCAACTGACATGGAACGGAACAGGACAGCGTCTGGACAAGAACACATAATGACATTAATGCAAACACAGGGAACAAACGGAGAAGCATACAGTTATAGACGGGGCAATCAACAAAGGGAAGGTGTTCAAGTGAGTCCAATGAGCGCTGCTGCGCGTAATGATTGTGACAGGTGTGCGTAATGAAGGGCACTAGGTGTGAAAATGTCCATGTTAAAATGTTATGGGATGTATTTTCTCCATAGTTTTTGATGGTAGGCCACTCTGGTAGGCCTGCATTATGATCAAATAGCCACAGTAGCTTACTGTTAAAACTATAACTTAAAGTGGGTACAGCCTAAGTGTTCACAGTAAACACGAGCTGGAAGTTTTCACAACATTCAAGTTTGCGCTCAGAAGACCTGAAATTAGCTCAGAACATTGGTGGTGACTGATAAGTCTAACGAGTAAGGAAAGATGAAGACAGAGATGAGACTAACTGGGTATCAAACCTGGTTTTCTGGTTGTCTGCTGCATTTGCCCACTGGGTTAAAGCCAAAGATCTGGAGACTGCTGACAGTGACACCGTGGTGACATACAGTGCATTCGAAAAGTATTCAAAAACCTTGACCTTTTCCACATTTTGTTACATTACAGCTTTATTCTAAAATGTATTTAAACATATATCTCGTTTTCATCAATCTACACACAATACCGCATAATAACAAAGAAAAAACGTTTTTTTTAGACATTTTTGCACATTTATTACAAATAAAAACAGATAATTTATTTACATAAGTATTCAGACTCTTTGCTATGAGACTCAAAATTGAGCTCCGGTGCATCCTGTTTCCATTGATCATCCTTGGATGTTTCTACAACTTGGAGTCCACCTGTGGTAAATTAAATTGATTGGACATGATTTGGAAAGGCACACACCTGTCTATATAAGGTCCCACAGTTGACAGTGCATGGCAGAGCAAAAACCAAGCCATGAGGTCGAAAGAATTGTTCGTAGAGCTCCAAGACAGGATTGTGTGGAGGCACAGATCTGGGGAAGGATACCAAAACATGTCTGCAGCATTGAAGGTCCTCAAGAACACAGTGGTCTCCGTCATTCTTAAATTGAAGAAGTTTGGAACCACCAAGACTCTTCCTAGAGCTAGCCACCCAGCCAAACTGAAGAATCGGAGGAGAAGGGCCTTGGTCAGGGAGGTGACCAAAAATCCAATGGTCACTCTGACAGAGCTCCAGAGGTCCTCTGTGGAGTTGGGAGAACCTTCCAGATGGACAACCATCTTTGCAGCACTCCACCAATCAATCCTTTATGCTAGGTTGGCCAGACAGAAGCCACTCCTCAGTAAAAGGTACATGACAGCCCGCTTGGATTTTACCAAAAGGCACTTAAAGGACTTTCAGACCATCAGAAACTAGATTATCTGGTCTGATGAAACCATATTGAACTCTTTAGCCTGAATGCCAAGCTTCACGTCTGGAGGAAATCTGGCTCTATCCCTACGGTGAGGCATGGTGGTGGCAGCATCATGCTGTGGGGATGTTTTTCAGAGGCAAGGGACTGGGATCGAGGAAAAGATGAACGGAGCAAAGTACAGACATCCTTGATGAAAACCTCCTGCAGAGCACTCAGGACCTCATACTGGGGTGAAGGTTCACCATCCAACAGGACAACGACCCTAAGAGCATAACCAAGAAAATGCAGGAGTGACTTTGTGGTCTCTGAATGTCGTTGAGTGACCCAGCCCGGACTTGAAACCGATCGAACACGCGATGCTCCTCATCCAACTTGACAGAGCTTGATAGGATCTTCAGAGAAGAATGGGAGAAACTTCCCGAATACAGTTGTGCCAAGCTTGTAGCGTCATACCAAAGAAGACTCAAGGCTGTAATCGCTGCCAAAGGTGCTTCAACAAAGTACTGAGTAAAGGGTCTGAATACTTATTTAAACGTGATATTTCAGTTTTCAATTTTTTATAAAGTTGCAAACATTTCTAAAGACCTGTTTTTGCTTCATAATTATTGGGTATTGTGTGTAGATTGAGAACATTTTTAAAAATCAACTTTAGAATAAAGCTGTCACGTAAAGAATTTGAAAAAGTCTAGGGTTCTGAATACTTTCTGAATGCACTATACCTTGGTTTATAGCCTCTCCTGTTCATGGCACAGACAGATATGGCAGCTCTGTTTCTAGCTCCTAAGCAACTTTGCAGTATTTATTTTTTTGTATATTTTTTTGTTATTTCTTACATTATTAGTCCACAATTTTTAGGGGGTTATTACATACAGCCGGAAATATCTTTTGGATATCAGAGCGGCGTTAACTCACCAGCATTACAACCAGGAATATGACTTTCCCGAATTGGATCCTTGATCGTTCCCCCCCAAGGATGATTTAACTTATTCCAAAGGCTGCTCCAAAACACAGCCGGTGGAGAAGCTGCATTCGGAGTGGACTTCTAGTCTGACTCAGGAGGCGTGCACACCATCCATCGCTTCCGAGTATATTACTCGCTAATGTTGTAGACTAGCTCCGGGCCACAATCTCCTTCCAGAGAGAGATCAGGGATGGTAACATTCTCTGTTTCACGTAAACATGGCTCATCTGGATTCTCAGTACATCGCACAGACAGAAATATAGAAGTCTCCGGGAAGAAGAAAGGCGGGGGTGTATGTTTCATGATTAACCACTCATACATATGGTGTGATTGTGATAACATACAGAAATTCAAGTCCTTTTGTTCACCTGACCTAGAATACCTCACAATCAAATGCCGACCGTATTACCTCCCAAGAGAATTCTCTTTGGTTATTGTCACAGCCATGTATATTCCCCCTCAAGCCGATACCACGACGGCCCTCAAAGAACTACACTGGACTTTATACAAACTGGAAACCTGAGGCTGCATTTATTGTAGCTGGGAATTTTAACAAAGCAAATATGAAGAAAACGCTACCAAGGTTCTACCAACACATTGACTGCAGTACTTGCATTGGTAAAATATTGGACCACTGTCTATTTACATTTTTGAAATTCCTACAAGGCCCTCCCTTTGGCCAATCTGATCACGACTCCATTTTGCTCCTCCCTTCATATAGGCAGAAACTCAAAGTACACATGCTAAGGTCTATTCAACGCTGGTCTGACCAATCGAAATCCATGCATCAAGATTGTTTTGATGGGATATGTTCCGGGTCGCCTCTGAGAATAACATTGACAAATACACAGGAGATGTTGTATCCACTGTTATTATTAAAACCTACCCAAACCAGAAACCGTTGATAGATGGCAGCATTCGCGCAAAACTGAAAGCGTGAACCACCGTATTTAACCATGGCAAATTGACTGGGAATATGGCCGAATACAAAGAGTGTAGTTATTCCCCACTTAAGGCAATCAAACAGGCAAAACGCCAGTACAGAGACAAAGTGGAGTCGCAATTCAACGGCTCAGACTTGAGACGTATGTGTCAGGGTCTACAGACGATTACGGACTACAAAGGGAAAACCAGCCACGTCGTGGACACTGAGGTCTTGCTTCCGGACAAGCTAAACACCTTCTTTGCCTGCTTTGAGGATAACACAGTGCCCCCGACGTGGCTTGCTACCAAGCACTGTGGGCGCTCCTTCTCCATGGCCGATGTGAGTAAGACATTTAAGCATGTTAACCCTCGCAAGGCTGCTGGCCCAGGCGATATCTGTAGCCACATCCACAGAGCATGCACAGACCAGCTGGCTGGAGTGTTTACGGACATATTCAATCTCTCTCTATTCCAGTCTGCTGTCCCCACTTGCATCAAGATGTCCACCATTGTTCCTGTAACCAAGAAAGCAAAGGTAACTGAACTAAATGACTATCGCCAAATAGCACTCACTTCTGTCATCATGAAGTGCTTTAAGAGGCTAGTTAAGGATCATATAACCTTACCTGACATCCTAGACCCACTTCAATTAGCTTTACGCCCCAATATATCCGCAAACGATGCCATCGCACTGCACACTCCCCTATTCCATCTGGACAAGAGGAATACATGTGTAAGAATGCTGTTAATTGACTTTAGCTCAGCATTCAACACCATAGTACCCTCCAAGCTCATCATTAAGCTTGGGGCCCTGGGTCTGAACCCCGCCCTATGCAATTGGGTCCTGGACTTTCTGATGGGCCGCCCCCCAGGTGGTGAAGGTAGGAAACACCTACACTTTGCTGATCCTCAACACAGGGGCCCCACAAGGATGTGTGCTCAGCCCCCTCCTGCACTCCATTCACCCATGACTGCGTGGCCACACACGCCTCCAACTCAATCATCAAGTTTGCAGACAACACAACAGTAGTAGGCCTGATTAACAACGATAATGAGACCATCTACAGGGAGGAGGTGAGGGCCGTGAGAGAGTGGTGCCAGGAAAATAACCTCTCACTCAACGTCAACAAAACAAAGGAGCTGATCGTGAACTTCAGAAAACAGCAGAGGGAGCACGCCCCTATCCACTTCGACTGGAACGCAATGGAGAAGGTGGAAAGCTTCAAGTTCCACAGTGTATACATCACTGACGATCTGAAATGGCCTATCCACACAGACAGTGTGGTGAAGAAGGTGCAACAACGCCTCTTCAACCAGGCTGTATCACCGCCTGGTACGGCAACCGCAGGGCTCTCCAGAGGGTGGTGCGGTCTGCCCAAAGCATCACTGGGGGCAAACTACCCACACTCCAGGAGACATAGAGGACCCGATGTCACAGGATGGCCAAAAAGATCATCAAGTACATGAACCACCCGAGCCACGGCCTGTTCACCCTGCTATACCCGCAATAACATTTAGTTAAATATGTCTATGTAACAAATTTAAATTTGATTTGATTTTTAAAACACTTGAAAGTCACTCGACACTCTGTCTTATCACTCCCAGGAACACCTGTAGTCAGCATTAGATGGCAAATTAACACAGTATCATCAAGACTTTGGTCACAAAGATACATGAAAACAGGAAATGGTTCTTTCACTCTCTCTCTCTGGGATCCACTGCTTTGCTGTCTCTGAGATGAACAGACACATAACTTTATCATCCCGTTGAAACAGGATCTGAAGGAGAAGGGGCGCAACAGTCCTCCAGGAGCCAAATGGAGACTAATAGGCCACTATGGACTTCCATTATGGGGCCTGTTTCCTGATAGCAAAGGCCATCAACAGCACCAAATGGCCTATAATGGGTCCATGTTGCCCTGCTCTGGCCCCACACAGACTGTACCCAGGTAGATGCACCCTTAGGTGTGGGTGCATGTGTTTTATGATTCTTGTATATGCCTTTTCCAACTGATGGATCCCCCCCCCAGACTGTGCTGCCACTGCAGCCTGTCACAGAGCCTTATAAACCACACACATTCATCAGTATGAAGCATGTTTAACGAGCGGCTGATGCCTCTCATCTATCCTGCGTTCCAAACCCACACTCAGTGACAGTGCCCGTGATTTGTGTCCCTCTTAAAGGATACCAGATCTTCCCAGAGGACCATATGTGGCAGGGTGGCAAGGAGAAGGTGGCAACAGTAGCAGTGTTTTTGTGAGATGTTTTGGCAACACGTAAACAACAAACACCATCTTAGGCTTTTTTCACAGTACACATCCAAATCACATTTCCTGCATTTTATTTTATTTTCTATGATTGTGTTTAAAAATATATACATATTCTTCTATGTATGTTTCCTAGGCTCCTGCCTTGAATGTATAATTGCTTGGTCTTATAATGCAGGGCTCCCTCAAAAAAAGAGACCTTGTTCTCAATGGGACTCCCCTACCTAAATAAAGGTTACAAATGTGTGACATCCCACCTGGACACCGTCACCATGAAACCATATTATGTATTCATCTATCACTGTTCAACAGGTTCCTAGTTTGTAACCATAATTCTTAGAGGCCTTGTAATATATTAGTCTGGCTTTCACCAGCTCTCGAAGTCACAGCTCGCTGTGTGGTCACGTGGGTCGCGCGTTAGTAATATATGCCATT
Organism: Oncorhynchus keta; assembly: GCF_023373465.1. Lineage (NCBI taxonomy): Eukaryota > Metazoa > Chordata > Actinopteri > Salmoniformes > Salmonidae > Oncorhynchus > Oncorhynchus keta. Next base: position 6,284,615 of record NC_068438.1, on the reverse strand, counting down.
CAGCAGACACTTACTGACGTACTGACTTAGTCATGCGTGCATACATATTTTACATATGGGTGCTCCCGGTAATCAAGCCCACTATCCTGGCATAGCAAAGTACCATGCTGAAGCAACTGAGCTACAGAGGACCACAATGGTCAGCCTGTACAGTATAGGGCCTCTCAACTGTCTTATGAACTGTGTCTGACCCTTACTGCCGCAGTTCAGACTCGGAGAGGAGCCCATATAACATATACGTCCTCTAACTCAGCCTGGGGCTACAGTAATGGCAGCAATGGTAGATTTATTTCACTATCCCTCAGTGTGCCACGCTGGATGACACGTATTTCACCCCTAGGCCATCCTTTCACTGTGAATGAATAAGTGAGCCAAAAGCTGGGACCAGCAGCTGAATCAGGGAACAGCTGAATCGGGGAACGGCTGAATCGGGGAATGGCTGAATCGGGGAACAGCTGAATCGGGGAACGGCTGAATCAGGAAACGGCTGAATCAGGGAACGGCTGAATCAGAGAACGGCTGAATCAGGGAACGGCTGAATCAGAGAAAACATTCTGTGTTTATAATTAATCCTCCACTCCTATGAATGGAATGAATTACAATATCTGTGGTCCCCTACATCCATCATTAGTCCTCTTGATTAGGATGCTTTGGGGTTAAGTTTAGGGTTATGGTTACAATTAGGATTAGGGTAAAGGGTTAGTGGTTAGGGTTGCGGGTTAAGGTTAGGGTTAAGTGTTAGGTTAAGGGTTAGGGAAAATAGGATTTTGGGTGGAAATTAATTTTAGGTCCGCACGGGGATATAAAATAATGTGTGTGTGTGTGACTATTTTGACATCAGTTGTGCAATGTGGGGATTCACTTCCATTAAAGGCATTGCTAAATTTCTACAGAGACATTAGTTCACTGTGGTTGTGGCAATTGGCCAACACAGACACAGTGTCTGCACAATGTTCTCCGCCTTTTTATAATGTCCGTCAGTGCGTTACAGGGCATTGTCTGTTTTGGCTAGTTAGCCTATGGTGGAGATGAGAGAGCGCGGTGCTGCTCCTACTCCCTCCTGCATGCTGATTTGGCACGGCTCAGACCTGTAATGGTCCCTGGGCTGCTCCCACTCCGTCTTTTGGGTTATTACTTTTCACTCCCAGGCCTTAGCAACAGGGAAACATTTACGCTGTGACACGACACCACTCAATCAGGCCACGTAATCAATTATGGGGCTGTTTATTGAATATATCACAGGAAATAAGGGGATTGAAGACAGAGGAAAGGAATGAGGTGGCTGAAATGCTTTTGGTGCCAGCTGCTCTCTGTGGCAATGATGTCTGTCTGTCTGTGTCTGCCTGGCTCGTTCTGCACTGTCCTGTCTACTGGCATGTGATGGGATTTTATAAAGTATCTTGTCCTTGCTCCTCTCTTTCTCCCTTGTCACTCTCTTCCCCCACCCCTTAGTATCCAGCACTGTATTTTTCTGCTGTGTATCTCCACATAAAACTTCTTTTACATTTTATTTTGACGAGTAGGAGTAGCTGCTGCATGTGCAATAGCTAATTGGGATACTAATAAACTAAACTCCTCAATATCTAACTCTCTCTCTCTATGTCTCTCCTCCTCAGATTGCCGGTTTTGCCAATGCCATCGAGCCAGTGGGTGACGACCAGGAGAACCTGCTGGCGTTCCGTTTCCAGGCCCTCAACCCCATCGTGGACCCCTGGGTCTTCATCATCTTCCGCAAGTCCGTGTTCCGCCACCTCCGCTCGCTGCTGTGCTGCCGCTTCACAGGGGGAGCGGTGAAGAACACGGCCCACTGCACCTTCTCCTTAACCCCTGACGACCACAGGGAGTCTGCCAAACCCTTGCCCTCTGTTTCCTTGCAGCCCAAGCTATACTCCAGCCTCTTATGTGGGGGTGGGACTCGGGGCAGGAAAGAGAATGGGATTTAGGGATGGATGGATGGATGTGGGAGAGCAGACATTTGGGGGAAGGGGTTCGGGATTTAGGGTTTGGAGAATTAACTTTTTTGATTATTAGTACCTTATCCACTGTTGACTAGGATACATATAGTATACCCGATGCATGAGTATACCCGATGCATGAGTATACCCGATGTATGAGTATACCCGATGCATGAGCTACATGTTTCATACATGTGAGTGCCATGTAAAAAGACTGCAAAGTGAGCGATTATGCCTCCAAACACACTGAAAACAAAAAAAACTCCAAGCAACTGAAATGGATGTATGCAGGAAACCACTAAGGGATTCATTACAGACAACCAGCCCTGGAACAGCAAAGGACTCTGTCAACATACAGTGCCTTCAGAAAGTATTCATACTTTATTTTTACCTTTAAGCAATTCAGTTAATAACAAATTCTTATTTTCAGTAATGGCCTAGGAACAGTGGGTTAGCTGCCTTGTTCAGGGGCAGAACGACAGATTTTTACCTTGTCAGCTCAGGGATTTGATCTTGCAATCTTTCGGTTACAAGTCCAACGCTCTAACCACTAGGCTACCTGCCACCCCTTGACTTATTCCACGTTTTGTTGTGTTACAGCCTGAATTCAAAATGGATTAGATATATTGTTTTCCTCACCCATTACACACAATACCCCATAATGACGAAGTGAAAATATGTTTTTAGAAATGTTTGTAAATGTTTTGAAAATGAAATACAGGAATATCTCATTTACGTAAGTATTCACACCCCCTGAGTCAATACATGTTATAATCACCTTTCGGAGCGATTACAGCTGTGAGCTTTGCAAACCTGGATTGTACAATATTTGCACGTTATAATTTTTTTTTAATCCTTCAAGCTCTGTCATTGCTATACAGACATTTTCAAGTCTTGCCATAGATTTTCTAGACGATTTAAGTCAAAACTGTAACTAAGCCAATCAGGAACATTCAATGTCATCTTGGTAAGATACTCCAATGTACAGTATATTTGGCCTTGTTTTTAGGTTATTATCCTACTGAAAGGTGAATTTGTCTCCCAGTGTCTGTTGGAAAGCAGACTGAACCAGGTTTTCCTTTAGGATTTTGCCTGTGCTTAACTCTATTCCGTTTCTATCCTAAAAAAGTCCCTAGTCCTTGCTGATGACAAGTATACCCATAACATGATGCAACCACTGCCATGCTTGAAAATATGAAGAGTTGTACTCAGTGATGTGTTGTGTTGGATTTGCCCCAAACATAACGCTTTATATTCAAGACATAAAATCAATTTCTTTGCCACATGTTTTGCAGTTTTACTTTAGTGCCACGTTGCAAACAGGATGCATTATTTGGAATATTTTTATTCTGTCCAAGCTTCCTTCTTTTCACTCTGTCATTAAGGTTAGTATTGTGGAGTAACCACAATTTTGTTGATCCAAACTCAGTGTTCTCCTATCACAGCCATTAAACTCTAACTGTTTTAAAGTCACCATTGGTCTCATGGTGAAATCCCTGAGTGGTTTCCTTCCTCTCTGACTGGGTGTTGATACACCATGTAAAGTGTAATTAATAACTTCATCGTGCTCAAAGGGATATTTAATGTCAGCTTTTTTTTACCCATCTACCAATAGGTGCCCTTCTTTGCGAGGCATTGGAAAACCTTTGGTCTTTGTGGTAGGATCTGTGTTTGAAATTCACTGCTCAACTGAGGGACCTTACAGATACTTGTAAGTGTAGGATAAAAACCATGTTAACCACTATTATTGCACGGGTGAGTCCATCAAAATTGAATAAATGTTATTTGTCACATGCGCCGAATATTTACTTACAAGCCCTTAACCAACAATGCCGTTTTAAGAAAAATATTTACTAAATAAAGTAAAAAATAACAGAGCAACAATAAAATAAGAATAACGAGGCTATACACAGGAGGTACCAGTACTGAGTCAATATGCCAGGGTTCAGGTTAATTTAGGTAATATGTATATGTAGGTAGAGGTAAAGTGACTATGCATAGATAATAAACGGCGAGTAGCAGCAGCGTAAGAAAAGGGGGGGCGACTCAATGTAAATAGTCAGAGTAGCCATTTGATTAGCTGTTCAGCAGTCTTATGGCTTGGGGATAGAATCTGTTAAGAAGCCTTTTGGACCTTGACTTGGTGTTCTGGTACCGCTCACCGTGCGGTAGCAGAAAGGGTAGCTGGAGTCTTTGGCAATTTTTAAGGGCCTTCCTCTGACATTGCCTGGTATAGAGATCCTGAATGGCAGGAAGCTTGGCACCGGTGATGTACTGGGCAGTACGCACTACCCTCTAGCGCCTTGCGGTCGGAGGACAAGCCGTTTGCCATACCAGGCAGCTGTATAACTTTTTGAGGCTCTGAGGACCCATGCCAAATCTTTTCAATAGGTGTTGTCGTGCCCTCTTCACGACTGTCTTGGTGTGTTTGGATCATGATAGTTTGTTGGTGATGTGGACACCCAGGAACTTTAAGCTCTAAACCTGCTCCACTACAGCCCCGTCGATGAGAATTGGGGCGTGCTTGGCCCTCCTTTTCCTGTAGTCCACGATCATCTCCTTTTGTCTTGATCACATTGAGGGAGATGTTGTTGTCCTGGCACCACACTTCCAGATTTCTGATCTTCTCCCTATAGGCTGTCTCATCGTTGTCGGTGATCAGGCCTACCACCGTTTTGTCATCGGCAAACTTAATGATAGTGTTGGAGTCGTGCTTGGCCACGTAGTCATGGGTGAACAGGGAGTGCAGGAAGGGACTAAGCACGCACCCCTGAGGGGCACCAGTGTTGAGGATCAGTGTGGCAGATGTGTTGTTGCCTACCCTTACCACCTGGGGACTTCCCATCAGGAAGTCCAGGATCCAGTTGCAGAGGGAGGTGTTTAGTCCCAAGGTCCTTACCTTAGTGATGAGCTTTGAGGGAACTATGGTGTTGAACGCTGAGCCGTAGTCAATGAACAGCATTCTCACGTAGGAGTTCCTTTTGTCCAGGTGGGAAAGGGCAGTGTTGAGTGCAATAGAGATTTGCATCATCTGTGGATACGTTGGGGCGGTATGCAAATTGGAGTGGGTCTAGTGTTTCTGGGATGATGGTGTTGATGTGAGCCATAACCAGCCTGTCTAAGCACTTCATGGCTACTGACATAAGTGATACGGGGCCGTAGTCATTTAGGCAGGTTACCTTTGCTTTCTTGGGCACAGGGACAATTCTTTACCATTAAACATATTATTTGACTTGTTAAGCACAGTTTTACTCCTGAATTTATTTAGGCTTGCCATAACAATGGGGTTGCATACTTACTGACTCGAGACATTTCGGCTTTTCATTTGTAATGAATTTGTAAACATTTCTAAAAACATAATCCGTTTTAAATTCAGGCTGAGTCAACAAAATGTGGAAAAGTCAATGGGTATGAACCGTTTCTGAAGGCAGAGTATATACACACCCGGTGAAGCCCGTGAAAACATTGCACTAGGTCTTCTGTCCAGGTATCACTGAACTCCATTTCCAAGCTGGGGAGAGAATGTTCCTGTTAAAATATCTACTAATAATTTTGTTAGCTTACCAAAGATGGTATGGTGGTGTCCACTATTACTACCTTGTGGAATTTAGATTTCCTCACTTCCTGACTGATTTCACATCTTGTAAATGTACAAAACAGACAATATGCCTTTGCGTATGCCCAAATCATTCAGGTCATTATCTTCAAATGACATTCACAACAGTGTAGTCAATCAACATGCAGGAATGAGAAAGATGTGATTTTGTTATGCTGTGTTTTATTGACAACTTCTTTGCCCTTTAAAATGTCTCTCTGATCGGTCACATAATTGATGTGCGGGATGCAGGTCCCAGCTAGCCTCGTACGAACCATCTTGATCTCGTGCGCTGACGTGCACGGATCCGTGTCACGAAACAGAATGTAAACGCGTGAGATCAGAATGGTTCGTACCAGGCTAGGTCACAACAGGTCACCTATCCTACAATGTGACGGCCTCTTCTTCACGCATGTCCCCTGAATCTATGGTCAAGTTTTAATGAGGGCCAATCTCTCGATCTTCTTTTAAGGATGAAAGGATCATGGATCCTATGCATGTGCACGTGACATGTCTTAAATCCATGTCTCAGTTTCCAAACTTTTGCGTCCAACACTTCCGTCATCAATACGCTGTTGTGGGTAATCAAATCTAGGGCGTATTCTGGGCTCATTGTGAGAGACCTGTGTCTATGGCGCTAATTCTGTTGTACAATATAGTGTATGGACATTCCTTAGTGCACTCACTCAAGAGGGTAACTATTATCTCCTTCTTATCAAGCTAATTCATTTGACCTATATTGTCACAGCAAAATAATCCTGCAGCAAAATGATTTGAACGTTTAGTCCATATTGTTTCTTGATCGGTGGTTATAGGCTATTAGCTGGTAAAAATAAAGAGGCTACATGAAAAGTGCAATACTGTTAATATAACCCGTGTGTTTTCAGTGAATTTATGTACATCATGATGCTCATATGCATTTAATGCAGTGTAGTGATCAAATGAAGATCCTACATCTGTATGAGTCTGTTTGAATGTAGTCCATATATGAACTGCTCCTGTGTCTGTAGTTCTGTCGTTGAAAAAGCTCACAAAACGATGTTTGAAGTTGTTGCTTTTTCTGTCCTCTTTCTCCTCCGTCACTATGGCTGCGGTTACACAGGCAGCCCAATTCTGATATTTTCACATACATCAGATTTTAAAAAATAAAACATTTTTTTTAGAGCTGATCTGATTGTTAAATAAGCCAATTACAAAAAAAATGAAAAAGATCAGAATCTGGCTGCCTGTGTAAATGCAGCCTCTGATAGTGATTGCATGAGGAGTGCTGTGTTTGGTGGTGGTAAATCCTTTTTGTGTACGTTTCTATGTGCTCTCTCAGTTGTATGGATGTTTTGTGCTGTTGTGTTTGATGTTTGTGTATGTGATTTGTGTTGTGTTTTGCGGTGTGTTGTAGTGATTTTGTTTCCTGAGCTATGATGTGCCACATGCCCAGTGTGTGTTCCAGTCTGGCTTCTTGCACTTGAGAATATACGGTGTCAGATATGTTCTTGCAGTATTGGGATCAATTGTAACAAATGTGAATACATGTTAGACATGTTTTATATATATATATATATATATATGTTGCTGTACATGTTCCTATGTAAAAATATTAAAATGCTAAATAAAGATTAAGAGTATATATAACGTGTGTAACTTCCTTATTGTGTGAATTACTTTCCGCATGTACACTACCGGTCAAAAGTTTAAGAACACCTACTCATTCAAGGTATTTCTTTATTTTTAGTATTTTCTACATTGTAGAATAATAGTGAAGACATCAAAACTATGAAGTAACACACATGGAATCATGTATTAACCAAAAATGTCTTAAACAAATCAAAATATTGTTTATATTTGTGATTCTTCAAATAGCCACCATTTGCCTTGACAGCTTTGCACACTCTTGGCATTCTCTCAACCAGCTTCATCTGGAATGCTTTTACATACAGTCTTGAAGGAGTTCCCACATATGCTGAGCACTTGTTGGCTGCTTTTCCTTCACTCTGCGGTCCGACTTATCCAAAACCATCTCAATTTGGTTGAGGTCGGGGGAATGTGGAGGCCAGGTCATCTGATGCAGCACTACATCACTCTCCTTGGTAAAATAGCCCTTACACAGCCTGGAGGTGTGTTGGGTCATTGTCCTGTTGAAAAACAAATGATAGTGTGCATTGAATTCTAAATAAATCCCTGACAGTGTCACCAGCAAAGCAACCCCACACCATCACACTTCATGCTTCACGGTGGGAACCACATATGCGGAGATCATCCATTCTCCTACGCTGTGTCACAAAGACACGGCGGTTGGAACCAAAAATCTCAAATTTGGACTCCAGGCCAAAGGACAAATTTCCACTGGTCTGATGTCCACTGCTGGTGTTTCTTCGCCCAAGTGATTTTGCAGCCATTCGACCACGAAGGCCTGATTCACGCAGTCTCCTCTGAACAGTTGATGTTGAGATGTGTCTGTTACTTGAACTCTGTGAAGCATTTATTTGGGATGCAATTTCTGAGGCTGGTAACTCTAATTCATGTATCCTCTGCAGCAGGGGTAACTCTGGGTCTTCCATTCCTGTGGCGGTCCTCGTGAGAGCCAGTTTCATCATAACGCTTGATGGTTTTTGCGACTGCACTTGAAGAAACGTTCAAAGTTCTTGAAATGTTCCGTATTGACTGACCTTCATGTCTTAAAGTAATGATGCACTGTTTTTCTCTTTGCCTTTTTGAGCTGTTCTTGCCATAATATGGACTTGGTCTTTTACCAAATAGGACTATCTTCTGTATACCACCCTTACCCTGTCACAACACAACTGATTGGCTGAAACGCATTAAGAGGGAAAGAAATTCCACAAATTAACAAGGCACACCTGTTAATTGATATGCATTCCAGGTGACTACCTCATGAGGCTGGTTGAGAGAATGCCAAGAGTGAGCAAAGCTGTCATCAAGGCAAAGGGTGGCTATCTGAACAATCTCAAATATAAAATATATTTTGATGTTTAACACTTTTTTTGGTTACTACATGATTCCATATGTGTTCGTTCATAGTTTTTCTTCACTAATATTCTACAATGTAGCAAATAGTACAAAACAAAGCAAATCCCTTGAATGAGTAGGTGTTCAATAACTTTTGACCGGTAGTGTTTGTCTTATTAATTTATTTTATTTAAAAAAAAATGTATTTTACTAGGCAAGTCAGTTAAGAACAAATTCTTATTTTCAATGATGGTCTACGAACAATGGGTTAACTGCCTGTTCAGGTGCAGAACAACAGATTTTGTACCTTGTCAGCTCGGGGATTTGAACTTGCAACCTTTCGGTTACTAGTCCAATGCCCTAACCACTAGGCTACCCTGCCGCCCCATTAATCTGTGACTATACAGAAATTAAACGTGGAAAATATACTGTATGTCTTGCAGAATTCACAGAGCTTTAAGACATTGCCTGTGTGTTTACAGATAAAGTATAAAACAAGACAAGATAAATAGGAAAATGGTTTAGTTGGGATTTAGACAACATAGCTGCTTTGAACATGCCAGTCAGTCAACACACAAAACAATTGCATCTGGGAGTTGACATGAACGTTTACGATTCTTAGAAATATATAGAAAAAAACTGTTGGTTTATTGACTAGATCAACTTCTATGGTTTTACAGTAAGTATACATATGCAGTCATAAAGTATTCATAAAACTTCACTTCCCCATATTACATCTCGAAAGATCGTATCAGAAGCAGGCAGAGCATATAGGAAAGGTAGTTGCAGAATAACAACGACGCAGCATATAACCTACAAAAAAAGAAAAGAGGTCATGGAACGACAACTGACAGTATAGAGTTGGCACGGACCCCAGCATCCCTCACCAGAGGGACTATCATCTGAATGAGGGCAGGAAACCATAACCAAGACATACTGTAGACTCTGCAAAAAAATAAAGCCTGCTCCTTTAGCAAATACTTACCGGAAGAAAAACAACTTGAACACGTATAAAAAGTAGAGCAGCTTTACTGGCATATTAAACTGTAGATGCTTCATTTCACCGCAGTGTTTGTGTGCGGGCGCGCGCACGTGTAAGAGGATGTGAGCAAGATTACAAGCCAAAAACAGTTTATTCATAATGACGCAACAAATTCCATATGTCATATTCTCCGGTAATGGGATTCCACTAAGTGGTTGAAGATGGTCCTTCATTTGCAAGATGATATTTCCTGGGATAACAATAGATTTATTCATCACTAAGAGCCAATACAGAAACAGGCGCTCTGATACCATCAAAAAGCCCTCTGCCTGTCTTCATGGTCTTTCATCATCGTCACCGTTATCACAAATACTTTTGTCGAGCGAGGTGAATGTCATTTTGTGCAGGCTAGTCACATAGCTGATTCCTCATGTAATCACTCATGGTTTTGTATTATGTGGGCTCAAGACTGTAAAACCAGCAGGCCTGTCTTTTGAGACAGTAGCATTCCAGATACACATTTGGCACAGGTCATTACTGATGATTATATCTTGCGATGTCTGGAGAAGTGTTTTACATCTCAGGAACATCATTAACATAATAAAACGGTCCTATAAACAAATCTGTATCTGAAATGCCGTGCCCGGGTCGTTCTGCAGTGTGACAATATTTTCTAAATGCGTCCTTCCTTCATTGAAGTCATTGCTAATGTATCACAATACTTTTGTCAATTTAGTCATGACAAGTCGATTATGAATAATGCAATATATTATATGCCATTTAGCAGATGTGTGTATCCATATAGGTGGTCCCAGGAATTGAACCCACTATCTTGGCATTGCAAGTTTTACCAACTGGGCTACAGAGAATCAGAAGCATGGAAGGATGCTTTGCTCTAGTTTTGGAACAGCGCCCTGGTCTGTTCCACGGACAGGAAGCCCATCACCCTGGTTATCTGTGATTCACCAGAGTCTTGACAGTGATGAATCTTTATCTGAAGCAGAGCACTAATGAACAGCAGTCCTGGCCCTCACTGAGGTTGTAATTAAAAGTGTTACTTGATTAACCAGATGGAAATAGAATGGACGAACAGAACAGGGAGTGATGAACTGAGATGAACCAGACTGATATGTAGCAGTATACACACACTTCGACATGAGTATTTTCTTGTTGTTCATTGTTGTTCATTGTCTTTCATTTTTTCTTTCTTCCTCAGAACTCAAGTCTTTCTCAAATTCTAATTAGGGAGGGGGGTAATTGCCCACCTTATCTGTCAGTAACCCTGACCCTCACCTGAGACCCTCAGTCGACATCTTTCCCTTTCCTCCTGATAAATGATATTGTGAAACAGTGATCATCCTTTGACCTCTGACCTCCTCCGCCCTACAGAGCGATGGAAATTTAAAGGCTATGTTTCCGCGTTCGAGGACATTTACATTTAAGTAATTTAGCAGACGCTCTTATCCAGAGCGACTTACAAATTGGTGCATTCACCTTATGACATCTAGTGGAACAGCCACTTTACAATAGTGCATCTAAATCTTTTAAGGGGGGGGGGGTGAGAAGGATTACTTTATCCTATCCTAGGTATTCCTTAAAGAGGTGGGGTTTCAGGTGTCTCCGGAAGGTGGTGATTGACTCCGCTGTCCTGGCGTCGTGAGGGAGTGTGTTCCACCATTGGGGAGCCAGAGCAGCGAACAGTTTTGACTGGGCTGAGCGGGAACTGTACTTCCTCAGTGGTAGGGAGGCGAGCAGGCCAGAGGTGGATGAACGCAGTGCCCTTGTTTGGGTGTAGGGCCTGATCAGAGCCTGGAGGTACTGAGGTGCCGTTCCCCTCACAGCTCCGTAGGCAAGCACCATGGTCTTGTAGCGGATGCGAGCTTCAACTGGAAGCCAGTGGAGAGAGCGGAGGAGCGGGGTGACGTGAGAGAACTTGGGAAGGTTGAACACCAGACGGGCTGCGGCGTTCTGGATGAGTTGTAGGGGTTTAATGGCACAGGCAGGGAGCCCAGCCAACAGCGAGTTGCAGTAATCCAGACGGGAGATGACAAGTGCCTGGATTAGGACCTGCGCCGCTTCCTGTGTGAGGCAGGGTCGTACTCTGTGGATGTTGTAGAGCATGAACCTACAGGAACGGGCCACCGCCTTGATGTTAGTTGAGAACGACAGGGTGTTGTCCAGGATCACGCCAAGGTTCTTAGCGCTCTGGGAGGAGGACACAATGGAGTTGTCAACCGTGATGGCGAGATCATGGAACGGGCAGTCCTTCCCGGGAGGAAGAGCAACTCCGTCTTGCCGAGGTTCAGCTTGAGGTGGTGATCCGTCATCCACACTGATATGTCTGCCAGACATGCAGAGATGCGATTCGCCACCTGGTCATCAGAAGGGGAAAGGAGAAGATTAATTGTGTGTCGTCTGCATAGCAATGATAGGAGAGACCATGTGAGGTTATGACAGAGCCAAGTGACTTGGTGTATAGCGAGAATAGGAGAGGGCCTAGAACAGAGCCCTGGGGGACACCAGTGGTGAGAGCGCGTGGTGAGGAGACAGATTCTCGCCACGCCACCTGGTAGGAGCGACCTGTCAGGTAGGACGCAATCCAAGCGTGGGCGCGCCGGAGATGCCCAACTCGGAGAGGGTGGAGAGGAGGATCTGATGGTTCACAGTATCGAAGGCAGCCGATAGGTCTAGAAGGATGAGAGCAGAGGAGAGAGAGTTAGCTTTAGCAGTGCGGAGCGCTCCGTGATACAGAGAAGAGCAGTCTCAGTTGAATGACTAGTCTTGAAACCTGACTGATTTGGATCAAGAAGGTCATTCTGAGAGAGATAGCGGGAGAGCTGGCCAAGGACGGCACGTTCAAGAGTTTTGGAGAGAAAAGAAAGAAGGGATACTGGTCTGTAGTTGTTGACATCGGAGGGATCGAGTGTAGGTTTTTCAGAAGGGGTGCAACTCTCGCTCTCTTGAAGACGGAAGGGACGTAGCCAGCGGTCAGGGATGAGTTGATGAGCGAGGTGAGGTAAGGGAGAAGGTCTCCGGAAATGGTCTGGAGAAGAGAGGAGGGGATAGGGTCGAGCGGGCAGGTTGTTGGGCGGCCGGCCGTCACAAGACGTGAGATTTCATCTGGAGAGAGAGGGGAGAAAGAGGTCAGAGCACAGGGTAGGGCAGTGTGAGCAGAACCAGCGGTGTCGTTTGACTTAGCAAACGAGGATCGGATGTCGTCGACCTTCTTTTCAAAATGGTTGACGAAGTCATCTGCAGAGAGGGAGGAGGGGGGGGGGGGAGGAGGATTCAGGAGGGAGGAGAAGGTGGCAAAGAGCTTCCTAGGGTTAGAGGCAGATGCTTGGAATTTAGAGTGGTAGAAGTGGCTTTAGCAGCAGAGACAGAGGAGGAAAATGTAGAGAGGAGGGAGTGAAAGGATGCCAGGTCCGCAGGGAGGCGAGTTTTCCTCCATTTCCGCTCGGCTGCCCGGAGCCCTGTTCTGTGAGCTCGCAATGAGTCGTCGAGCCACGGAGCGGGAGGGGAGGACCGAGCCGGCCTGGAAGATAGGGGACATAGAGAGTCAAAGGATGCAGAAAGGGAGGAGAGGAGGGTTGAGGAGGCAGAATCAGGAGATAGGTTGGAGAAGGTTTGAGCAGAGGGAAGAGATGATAGGATGGAAGAGGAGAGAGTAGCGGGGAGAGAGAGCGAAGGTTGGGACGGCGCGATACCATCCGAGTAGGGGCAGTGTGGGAAGTGTTGGATGAGAGCGAGAGGGAAAAGGATACAAGGTAGTGGTCGGAGACTTGGAGGGGAGTTGCAATGAGGTTAGTGGAAGAACAGCATCTAGTAAAGATGAGGTCGAGCGTATTGCCTGTCTTGTGAGTAGGGGGGGAAGGTGAGAGGGTGAGGTCAAAAGAGGAGAGGAGTGGAAAGAAGGAGGCAGAGAGGAATGAGTCAAAGGTAGACGTGGGGAGGTTAAAGTCGCCCAGAAATGTGAGAGGTGAGCCGTCCTCAGGAAAGGAGCTTATCAAGACATCAAGCTCATTGATGAACTCTCCGAGGGGACCTGGAGGGCGATAAATGATAAGGATGTTAAGCTTGAAAGGGCTGGTAACTGTGACAGCATGAAATTCAAAGGAGGCGATAGACAGATGGGTAAGGGGAGAAAGAGAGAATGACCACTTGGGAGAGATGAGGATCCCGGTGCCACCACCCCGCTGACCAGAAGCTCTCGGGGTGTGCGAGAACACGTGGGCGGACGAAGAGAGAGCAGTAGGAGTAGCAGTGTTATCTGTGGTGATCCATGTTTCCGTCAGTGCCAAGAAGTCGAGGGACTGGAGGGAGGCATAGGCTGAGATGAACTCTGCCTTGTTGGCCGTAGATCGGCAGTTCCAGAGGCTACCGGAGACCTGGAACTCCACGTGGGTCGTGCGCGCTGGGACCACCAGATTAGGTGGCCGCGCCACGCGGTGTGGAGCGTTTGTATGGTCTGTGCAGAGAGGAGAGAACAGGGATAGACAGACACATAGTTGACAGGCTACAGAAGAGGCTACGCTAATGCAAGGAGATTGGAATGACAAGTGGACTACACGTCTCGAATGTTCAGAAAGTTAAGCTTACGTAGCAAGAATCTTATTGACTAAAATGATTAAAATGATACAGTACTGCTGAAGTAGGCTAGCTGGCAGTGGCTGCGTTGTTGACTTTGTAGGCTAGCTGGCAGTGGCTGCGTTGTTGACACTACACTAATCAAGTCGTTCCGTTGAGTGTAATAGTTTCTACAGTGCTGCTATTCGGGAGCTAGCTGGCTAGCTAGCAGTGTTGATTACGTTACGTTGCGTTAAAAGAACGACAATAGCTGGCTAGCTAACCTAGAAAATCGCTCTAGACTACACAATTATCTTTGATACACAGACGGCTACGTAGCTAGCTATGTAGCTAGCTACGATCAAACAAATCAAACCGTTGTGCTGTAATGAAATGAAATGAAAATGTGATACTACCTGTGGAGCGAAGCGGAATGCGGCCGGGTTGTTGAGTGCGGAAGTTCTATTCAGTAGACGTTGGCTAGCTGTTGGCTAGCTAGCAGTGTCTCCTACGTTAAGGACGACAAATAGCTGGCTAGCTAACCTCGGTAAATTAAGATAATCACTCTAAGACTACACGCTCTAAACTACACAATTATCTTGGATACGAAGACAGCAAAGACAACTATGTAGCTAGCTAACACTACACTAATCAAGTCGTTCAGTTGAGTGTAATAGTTTCTACAGTGTTGCTATTCGGTAGACGGTGGACGTTTGCTAGCTGGCTAGCTGCTGGGCAGATAGCAGTGTAGACTACGTTAGGACGACGAAATACAAAGTTGCAATAGAAGTGCTGACTGTTTCACTTTGTTGTCCTCTTTCTTTTCCTTTTTCTTCTGTCCTTCTTTTGTCCTTATTTTGTTTTCCTTTCTTCTGTTAACTAGATATTTTTTGTTGTTATTCTTTGTAAGCTAGCTAGCTTCTTCCAGGAGAGTCCCTAGCAACTGCTTAGCAACAAGTAAACAATTCTGCTAGCAATTCAGCTAGCTAAGATAACTGTACAATTTTATGAAAAATAGTTAATTTTTCAAAAGCCTGTCTTTTTTGGTTTGTTCCTTGTTTTGTCTTCTATTGAGTCTTGCAGTTCTCTTGATTTTTTCGATGTACTTCACTCTAAAAAACCATTTAAATCTCAATATATACAGGTGCTCATTTTTCAGCAGCTGCTCAATTTAGAACTCATACAACATATTCAAATAATGATGGATTTATTTTCGTTAAAATCGTTATTTTGATTAATTTATTCATATATATGCCATTTAGCTGACGCTTTTATCCAAAGCGACTTACAGTCATGTGTGCATACATTCTACGTATGGGTGGTCCCGGGAATCGAACCCACTACCCTGGCGTTACAAGCGCCATGCTCTACCAACTGAGCCACAGAAGGACCACTATTCATATTATTTCATCCTTCCACAAGATATAATCCTGACACAAATCTAGGGTTACTGGAGACGCGACCCAGTTGTTCAGTCTTTTTGTTCTGTATCTATGGACGCAGCCCAGTTGTTTGTTCTAAGAGTTTCATTGGCATACTGGCTGGAAACGTTATCCCTTTCTTGCTAGCTAGCCAACTACAGCTAATTTACAGTCACATCAAAAAGGCAGAATAACAGCAAAGTAGCTGCATTTGCATAAGCTGTTTTCTAGTGACATTTATTTGGATAAATCCATAACAATGAGCTAATGAGGCGTGATTTTGTCTGGCATAGAAAATGTGCTCCCTCGTCAGGACACTTGTTCAGAGGAGCTAGCCAACAACACAGCTACAGGAACACAATCACTTCAAACAGAAGCTAGAAAGACTGCAAATTGGCTGTGTGTTGTTTGAACTTTTTTCTATTTAATAATTTTTGTATATATCCATAAAAAGGATGCCAGCCGATTCATGATTTTGACTGCCTGAGAAACGCTGTCTCGTCCCAACTCCCGACACGTTCATTACTATGGGTCAGCAGGAGATCAAATTTCAATATTGAAACAACGGTGCAAATGTCAGAGACAGACAAGGTTTACACAAATCGCTGTTGAAAACAAAATGTTAGTCTAAAAGAAATGTGAGATAATGTCTAGATGCTTTTATAGTGGAGATCAAGTTTATAAATTGCCTGGCCGGGCTGACGAGACAGTGGATTGTGCAGTCAGATGGAACAGAGTAAATAGGCATTTTAACGTCATAGATTTGGCCGGTGGCAATTTGTGGAATGGACACCGGCTGGAACACGGTTTTAACCAATCAGCATTCAGGATTAGACCCACCCATTGTATAAAAATTCGATAACTGTCAGCTGACAAAGGCTTCTGAGCAGATTCCAAGACAATGATACAGCATCATCTAGTGAGGATATGTGAAACTACACCCAGAGCAGAGCATCACATAAGGCCATTTTGTCCTCCACACAACTATGAAAAGGTGAGGACAACACAAGAGTTAGAGGACTATATGGATAAAACCCGCTTTGGCATTTATGGACATTGCCATTGAGGGCTTCCACCATTTGAAAGTAGTTAACTGAGTAGGAATTCCTGTGTTTAAGGAAAGATCACATAATTC
Source organism: Oncorhynchus keta (assembly GCF_023373465.1). Classification (NCBI taxonomy): domain Eukaryota; kingdom Metazoa; phylum Chordata; class Actinopteri; order Salmoniformes; family Salmonidae; genus Oncorhynchus; species Oncorhynchus keta. The sequence continues at coordinate 6,268,000 of NC_068438.1, read as the reverse complement.
CACCTTCAGGAGAGATCAGCCAATGAATTATACTTGTGAGCAAACACTAGGTGGCAGTAAAAGATGTTTAGTTTATTATTACACCTTGTCGGCACGGGTATTCGAACCAGCGACCTGTCAGTTATTTGGTTCCTTCAGATCTGCTGTAGTTGGAAGCATATTATGTGAACAGAGGCTATTCTTGTCTACTACCAGTAGGGTAGGCACTCTAATGCAACAGACCAATACCTTGTATATTCACTGAACAAGTTTACTCCTAAATATTACATTTACATTACATTTAAGTCATTTAGCAGACGCTCTTATCCAGAGCGACTTACAAATTGGTGCATTCACCTTATGACATCCAGTGGAACAGCCACTTTACAATAGTGCATCTAAATCTTTTAAGGGGGGGGGGGGTGAGAAGGATTACTTTATCCTATCCTAGGTATTCCTTAAAGAGGTGGGGTTTCAGGTGTCTCCGGAAGGTGGTGATTGACTCCGCTGTCCTGGCGTCGTGAGGGAGTGTGTTCCACCATTGGGGAGCCAGAGCAGCGAACAGTTTTGACTGGGCTGAGCGGGAACTGTACTTCCTCAGTGGTAGGGAGGCGAGCAGGCCAGAGGTGGATGAACGCAGTGCCCTTGTTTGGGTGTAGGGCCTAATCAGAGCCTGGAGGTACTGAGGTGCCGTTCCCCTCACAGCTCCGTAGGCAAGCACCATGGTCTTGTAGCGGATGCTAAATATCAGATCTTGAATTTCTTACACTAGTGCAGTAAGGTAATAAATTAATTGTAGTTTACTCCCCTTACACAGGCACCTTGCCCAGTCACGATCATGTGTTCGATCAAAAAAAATAAAAATAATAATCATTTTTTACAACCACCATAGACTATATTTAGGCAGTTGAAGTACAGTAAAGGGGATCATAGCTTTCCAGCTGAGTGATGTCCTCAGGTTCCTAATTAATGTACCGGAGCTACTTAATGTACTATAAAATAATCTATCACATCCAACCGGCCCCAGAAATGATGGGTCTCATTGGCTGTCCGTCTGTCACGTGTGGGTCGGATTTGGAGTTACAGGGGTGAGATGTAACGAACCGGACTGACCCGGATTACCAGAGGCTCCTGTGGCAATCCCAGGAGCCACCAAATATAGCCTGGTGCAGCCAGGGATAGCTCCTCTTACAGAGGCCGGGGTGACCTCTGACCCAATCTCAGAGGGTGTCTTGTAAAGGATATTATGAAGACTGCAAGGAGACTGGCAGCCTGGGATACACACACTAACAGAACTGAGTTGAAGTTCCATCCATACTCCAAATAACTGCCATGAGTACAAGCTAAAGTCAGCGCATTTTACACAAACAAGTGAGCAATGAAAATGGCAATTTAAGTATTACGCAAGACAAGGAGCGTCATATAGTGAAGTACAGTCACTTTATTTATTCATGGCAAACAATATTTCACATCTTTAAATTTGTACGCTATCTCCAGAAGATTAACAGTCCTTAACCATGTGTCTTTTCCAACCTTTCAATCAAAAGTTAACCAACCAGTAAAAGCTAGCCAGAAAGTTTTAGTCCCAAAGTTGTCTTTTAAGCAACAATTCAATACCTACGCTAGCATTCCTGCCATTCAACCCTAAATACATTTTAAACCCTTAATTTATACCAGCCTGAAATGTATTTTTTCAACTCACTGACAAAAATAAATATATTAGTGAATATATACTCTGTTCAGTAGAACAGCAAGCAGAGCACGGATAAAAGATGTGAACACTTGACAACATGAGGATCTGACAAATCCATAGGAGCAAGAGACAAAATTAGTTATTCCAGCAGCCGCAACGTTGACTTTTTCAGAACATTTCCAAATATACGATTTCCACCAAAGTGCAAATAGGTATGTACTGTATATAGTTTATATTGTATATTCATATGTTCTAATTTGCTCTTGCAAGAAGATTGAGGCTTTTGAGTATTATGGCACATTTCAAAACATCACAGGTCATACTAGATCAACAATAGGTCATGCAAAGTTTTAGATACAGTAATATTTGTGACCAAAATGTTTAATTTATATATTAATATTTGATAACACATTTAAAAAGCAGAACATTAATATTTGTATCAGGATATATGTTAGCAGATAAAATATATTTACAGCAATGCTCTCAAAGTGTGTTACCATAATCAACGATCTGAAACTGCACATCTACATACTCCTATGCCATAGGTCAGTGGTGCTGGGAAATTTAAAAGCCTTGTATGAGAATGAAAGACAACAGCCTGCCCAAACAAATAAAAAAAAATAAAAAAGCCTATTAAAACCAACCAACCAGTGCTTTTCTAAATCAACTCCCTACAACCCCTTAGGGATGGGAGAATTCTCTCAACCTAGCACCAATGAAACTCCTTCCACTGTAATTCGTGCACCAACTGTTAGTGACATGTATTTTACAAATGATATATAACAGTGTACAAAACATTAGGGACACCTGCTCTTCCATGATAGACTGACCAGGTAAAAACTACTATCCCTTATTGATGTCACTTCTTAAAGGGGAGGAGACAGGTTAAATAATGATTTTTAAGCCTTGAGACATGGGTTGTGTATGTGTGCCATTGAGGTTAAATGGGCAAGACAAAAGTGCCTTTAAAACGGGGCATGGTAGTAGGTGCCAGGCTTACCAGTTTGAGTGTGTCAAGAACTGCAACACAACTGGGTTTTTCACACAACATTTTCCTGTGTATTTCAAGAATGGGCCACCACCCAAAGCACATCAAGCCAACTTTGACAACGATGGGACGTATTGGAGTCAACATGGGCCAGCATCCCTGTGGAACGCTTTCGACACCTTGTAGAGTCCATGCCCAGACAAATTGAGGCAGTTCTGAGGGCAAGTGAGGGGGGGGTTGCAACTCAATATTAGGAAGGTGTTCCCAATGTTCTGTACACTCAGTGTATAGCAATATATTTATGTATATACCTCCAGTATGTATACAATCCACAATGGGATCAGAACCACCTTGTTGTGACATGACTGTCTCAGAAGGGGTGCATGCAAGAAGGCAGTTACCCAATTCAATGTAAGAAATCAGCACTGCGATTTGTGACTGCACCGTTAGCCTAAATTGTTTTCAGGTTAGGAAAAAGGCTCAAAATAGTAAGCTTCTCTTTATGAGGAAAGACAGCCATATCTGGTATGGATTCCTATCCCTCTGCCTCGTCCGTGTTCCCACTTCCTCAAATTTAGTCGGCATCTGGGAGCCTCCGAAGGATCTTACTCTGGAGTAAGGGCCTCACGCCTCGTTAAAGCTTGGTCCATTAACATCTGTTAGGGATTCATCTGCAGTCGCTCTTAAAACAGATCCCGTAGAAGTAGTTGGATTTTTTTTGATTAAAGAATTTTGTACATTGAATCATTTTTGTGTTTTAGATTTTGGCTTGATTATTAGTTTGTTTTCTTAAAGACAGAGTGATCTTAGGAGGACAAGCAATGTGAGAGAGAGAAATGTGTGAGAGCACAGTCCACTTCACTTGGCTGTCATCATCTGCACAAACTCTGGAAGGCAGAACAAAACAGGGAGAAAGAAATAAGAAATCCACAAGAATAAAGGGCATTCAGTTAACAATGATTACATCCCAAGGCATATAAGATTGGAACATGAGGAATCAATGTCTTCAATACTATTTTCAATTCAATGAACAGTGATTCTTTATTAAGCTGTGAGTGAGCATGTCATGTATAAAACCAATCTTTTCGCCTTTCTTTTTTGCATCAAAGCAAATAGAAATAAAGCGCACAAAACCAGTTTGTCCCTACCCGAGGACTAGAGGAAAGCCTGAAGCATTGCTTCAGTGTAAATACAAGCCTTGAACTGGCTTAACTGACAGGGGCAACAGTGGAAAGACACCGACTTAAACTCACAGTAGATATGAGGATGAGCAGGAAGAGGGAGGAAAAAGGAGGAGAGAGAAAAATGCCCGGTTTTAAGAGAATCTTTAGCCCTTAGGGGAGCTTTTTTGCAAATCTTAAGGTACCAGGGAAGTTTAAGAAATACAGTGATAGCTCCAACATTGGCTTGCAATGGGCTTACTAAGGGGAGCTTCCACCATTTTGTTTCCACCTATCCATTTCCTTTAGATCTGCAAACACACGAGCGGGAAAGTGGAAGGACGTTGAACTCACCCTCATAGTTGACCTGTCCGTCTCCATCAATGTCGGCCTCACGGATCATCTCGTCCACCTCCTCGTCTGTGAGCTTCTCCCCGAGGTTGGTCATGACGTGCCGCAGCTCTGCCGCGCTGATGTAGCCGTTCCCATCCTACAGGGAGAACAGGCTCATTCAATAGGCAAAGAGCGAAGGCTCTACATACAGTACTTTTACCTGTCAGAATGAGATTAGGTCTAAACAAGCGTTTCCTATCTGAACAATCAGTGAGATCTTCCTCTCCTGAACACAGCCCGGGCTTATCTGGTCTGCTGGTAAATTAAAATGGTCCCTGGCTGCCCCATCTGTGTGACAGCCAGAGACATGCATGGCTCTGGTCCATCTGCTCACCCAGCCTGAGCCTGACATTCTCTGGCTCTAGCTCTGCCAAGTCTCAAGAGCCGCAAAGGGAGAGATGATAAACAGAGCAGGGGAATGCTGACACAGATTGGCATCCTAGCAGAATGGCACCGTAGCAGTAACCAAGGTTCTTCAGGACAGTTGCACAAATGTCCCAAGGAAACAAACCTTACAATCACATCGATCCGTCAAATAGGCTGCAAACAAACAACCGCAATACACACTCCCAAAATCACAAGGCTCTGTTTAAAGGGGTTGCATTGTTCCAGGCTGCACAAAGCAATATAAACCCAGCCAATGAGCTCTCCCTATTAGCTTGTGACTCAGATTTCTGCACTGCAATAATCTGCCTGCGGGTAACGTTATACTCCGCTCCCTGTCCACAAACAAAGCCCTCTTCTCAGCAACACAGTTAAGGAGACACAACCATGATGACTAACACATCAGAATTGCAGAGGCATGCACAAGAGCAGTGGCGCCATTGTCCATCACACGTTCAACATCACATTCCTAAAACATGAAGTGTTAGTCTCTCTCTCTCCCCCCTACAATCCCTTTGGTCCAATATTCACAACTCCACACAAAAAAAACTAAAACAGATCATCAAAATGGCTCATGTTCCAAAAACTAAGCACATTTCCAATTGACTGGGTACAACAATCAAAAGGAGATGGTGTGGAGCGCGAGTACCTTATCAAAGACTCTGAAGGCTTCTCTGATCTCCTCCTCGCTGTCTGTGTCCTTCATCTTCCTTGCCATCATTGTCAGGAACTCTGGGAAATCGATCGTTCCATTACCTAAGGACATACAAGACAGTCTTGATTTTACGTTTGTGTGCACAGACAAAGACTCATTTTATTTCAGAATGAGCAGTGTTGAGATCTTTTTGGGACATTTTGGAATGAGCTCAAAAACGATATCCTCTTTGCATACGATTGCAAGGGCAGCACCATTGACTCAATCTCCATTTTTAAGTAGTCCATTTTCTTCTATGAGTTGACAAAAACTGAAAGGGTGCAAGACACCACCTAGTGTGTTGTTTGAACAGAAAAGCCAAGGTTAGCGCATTTCTGCCACCTCACAAGTATAATTCATTGGCTGATCCCCCGGGTGGAATCATGTGATCCTTCCTTAACCCATAGGAAGTCCCACCTAGTTTACTACTGTCAAAATGGTGGAAGCCCTAAATGGCAATAGAGAGCAATAGTAATGGGGTCTTTTTGTAGGCACCAACTTTACCATTGCCTATTGGCCAAAAACAACAAGTAGGGGTTTGAGGGTTTTTGGATAAACACAAGCTTAGAACTTACACTCTTTGTTCTATGAGATAATGTTCATCAGACAACGTCACTTTGTGATTTATGAAACACTTATGTATTCAATACAAGCACATACAGGCTTCATAATTTATAAACGGAATGTTAACGGACTGATATTTTATAGAACACAACGCGAAAGATCTCCTAAGCCAGTGTTAACCTCAGACCTTATCGGCTTTTATACCAAAGCCCATTCATTTCCCCCATAGGAATGGCTGAACGAGCCAAAAAGGTAAATCATTTTCATTTTTTAGGACTACAAGCTGACGATCTGCATGTCCATGCCAAAGACATGTTTTATCCATCTAGAGTCCTCCAACTCTGCGGGTGAGCCTCTGTTGTGTGGGAACATTGGATATTTGAAATGTGATCCACCATGAAACCAGAGCCATGGTGCCATCCAGGGAGGGCGGCAGGTAGCCAAGTGGTTAAGAGCGTTGGGCCAGTAATTATGCAGTGTTTGTGTGTGCGTTCCCATTCATCCACCATGTCAATAATGTACAAGGGTCAGCCTCAGTTCTGACCATACGTGTGCGTCAGCAAGTGTGAATGAGTAAGTCAGTGTGTGTGTGTGTCATTGTACACATCTCTCTAATCTTACCATCAGCGTCTACCTCGTTGATCATGTCCTGTAGTTCTGCCTCAGTAGGGTTCTGTCCTAGAGAGCGCATGACAGTGCCCAGCTCCTTGGTGGTGATGGTGCCGTCACCGTCCTTGTCGAACAGTGAGAATGCCTCCTTGAACTCTGATTACGGGAACAGTGTGGGATTGGTGGAAATGACTATATTGGCTATGTCCAGTCTAAATTGTCTTCCTATCCTTCATCTGCACTGATGTGAGAGAACTGGACAGGGAAAGGCAAATTCCCAGAATGCATTCAAACATATTGATTTCACACAATTGTTCAGATCTGTGCAGATGAAGAAAAAACAACATACAAATACTAAAGAATGGTTTGTACAAGATTAGCAGCAGTTGTACAAACTAAACAGGCAGAGTAGCCTACAATGTTGGTCACTAGTACTACCTTGAGGACCCAAGAGCCTAAGGACCCACATTATCTGCCAACCGACGTGAACTCAGTCATGTCTACTAACTGGGATTGGATTGAAGAGCTTTGAAAATGGACAGAAATAACCTCACTGTTCAGGGTTAGGGATAGTACTCACCAGCAATCTGCTCCTCAGTCAGTTGGTCAGCCTGTGAAGACGAGAGGAAGCAAGAGTGAGATTTGTCCACTGCCCCTGATATATTATAGCCTAATTGAGGTAAATTACACCAGTCGCCTAATGGCTGCTCTTTTACTCCTATGTGTAAAACCATACCTGCTCCATCGTATTCACATGAGACCAGATGAGTTGACATGGCAGTGATACGCTCACCCATATAACCTCAGTGCTCACAGGAGTAGGACAATGTTCATATGCACACTGATACCCCATTATTATTTGGAATACTCAAGTATTCTGTTTGAGTTGACGCATTTAAGCATTTCCGGTTTATAATAACCCGAAAACGGGATAATGTGGCATGTAAACATCTTACCCAGTTTACTTTTTTTCCACATAGCCTACTGGCTACTTTCACTCCTACATGCTTATAATTTCCGACGTTTGGTAGGCCACGTTTGTCAACTAGCTAGATACATACAGCTTCTCTGTCATAGCCTAACTTGTTGCCCCAGAACACTAAATACAGTAGTGCTCACCAGAATGCCTTACATGGATAGAATCAACGCATTAGTAATCTAGTTAACACAGGATACTTTCCAGAATATTTTTAAAATGTGGTCACTGATCTCAGGCCAGTTAGCGCATTCCCGCCAATTAGATCTATTTCTAGTACTTGCAATTTCAAATCAAACTTTATTGGTCTCAGTTTCGCAGGTGCAACAAATGCTTGTTTATAGCTACAACAGTGTAGTAATACCTAGCAAATTAATTTAAAACCACAACGCAGAAAAAATAAATATCAGCACGAGCAAAACAAAGCACGAACCGCTGCATTTAACCACGTAAAGAGGACTGTGAATATGGCCGAATATGAACAGTGTAGTTATTCCCTCCTCAAGGCAATCAAACATGCGAAATGTCAGTATAGGGACACAGTAGTCGCAATTCAACGGCTCAGACACGAGACGTATGTGGCAGCGTCTACAGGAAACAACGTCTCACTTCCAGACAAACTAAACACCTTTGCCCGCTTTGAGGATAATACAGTGCCACCGCCGCGGCCCGCTAACAAGGACTGTCCTCCCACCCTTCTCTGTCGTCGACATGAGTAAGACATTTAAACGTTTTAACTTTTCTAGGGTAGGGGGCAGCATTCTGAATTTTGGATGAAAAGTGTGTCCAAATTAAACTGCCTGCTACTCAGTCCCAGAAGATAGGATATGCATATAATTAGTAGATTTGGATAGAAAACACTAAAGTTTCCAAAACTGTTAAAACAATGTCTGTGAGTAGAACTGAACTGATATGGCAGGCAAAAACCAGAGGAAAATCCAACCAGGAAGTACTATTATTTTGAAAGGCTGTTTTTCCATTGAAAGCCTATACACCATAAAGACTTAGGATCGACCCAGTTCACGAGCTCCGTGGCTTCCTCAACATGTGACCAGTCTTTAGGCATCGATTCAGGCTTTTACTCTGAAAAATTAGGGAGATACACCACTTTCAATCAGTGGCCAGTGGAAATTTCCATTCATCAGCCATGCGCCCTGATTGTGAACGCGCCTTGTTTCTCCTTTCCGATCGACAAAGCTTTTGTACGGTTTAAATATTGATTTATGACAAAACAGGAGGATTGATTTTAAAACATCATTTGGCATGTTTCTACAAATTTTTATTGTACTTATAAAAAACGTTTAGTCCTGGAATTAGTGCACGCGCCTTCTGCATTCGGATTACTGGACAAAACGCGAACAAAAAGGAGGATTTTACTCATAAAGAGGGACATTATCGAACAAAACAAACATTTGTCTAACATGGAGACCTGGGAGTGTCACCAGATATAGATCAAAGGTAAGTGATTCATTTTAATGCTATTTCTGACTTTTATGACACCTCTCCTTGTTTGGAAAATGGCTGTATGGGTTTGTGGCTAGGAGCTGACCTAACATAATCGCAAAATGTGCTTTCGCCGTAAAGCATTTTTTAAATCTGACTCAGCGGTTGCTTTAAGGAGAAGTTTATCTATATTTCCATGCTTAACACATGTATCGTTTATCAAAGTTTATGATGAGTATTTCTGTTATTTGATGTGGCTCTCTGCACTTTTACCGGATGTTTGTTTGAGACAATGCATTTCTGACCATAACACGCCAATGTAAACTGAGATTTTTGGATACAAATATGAACTTTAGCGGGGGAAAAACATGCATGTATTGTGTAACAAGAAAATCCTATGAGTGCCATCTGATGAAGATCAAAGGATAGTGATTAATTCTTTCTATTTCTGCTTTTTGTGACTCCTCTCTTCGGTTGGAAAAATGTATTTTTCTGTGACTAGGTATTGACCTAACAATCGTTTGCTGTGCTTTCGCAGTAGAGCCTTTTGAAATCGGACACTGTGGTTGGATTTACAAGAAGATTATCTTTAAAATGGTGGATAATACTTGTAATTTTAATGATGGGATTTCTGTTTTGAATTTGGCGCCCTGCAATTTCACTGGCTGTTGTCGAGGTGGGACGCTAGCGTCCCCTGGTACCAGAGAGGTTAACCCTCGCAAGGCTGCTGGCATCCTTAGCCACATCCTCAGATCATGCGCAGACCAGTTGGCTGGTGTGTTTACAGACATATTCAGTTGCTCCCTATCCCAGTCTGCTGTCCCCACTTGCTTCAAGATGGCCACCATTGTTCCTGTACCGGCGGCAAAGATAACTGAACTAAATTACTATTGCCCCGTAGCACTCACTTCTGTCATCATGAAGTGCTTTGAGAGAGTAGTCAAGGATCATATCACCTCCACCGTACCTGCCACCCTAGACCCACTTCAGTTTGCATACCGCCCAAATAGGTCCAAAGATGATGCAATTGCCATCACACTGCACAATCCCATCTCGACAAGAGGAATACCTATGTAAGAATGCTATTCATTGACTACAGCCCAGCATTCAACACCATAGTATCCACCAAGCTCATCATTAAGCTGGAGGCCCTGGGTCACAAGCTCGCCCTATGCAACTGGGTCCTGGACTTTGACGGGCCTCCCCCAGGTGGTGATGGTAGGAAACAACATCTCCACTTCACTGACGTTCAACACTGGGACCCCACAAGGGTGCGTGCTTAGCCCCCTCCTGTACTCCCTGTTCACCCATGACCGTGTGGCCATGCCTCCAACTAAAATCATCAAGTTCGCAGACGACAGCAGTAGTGGGCTTGATTACAAACAACGAGACAGCCTACAGGGAGGTGGTGAGGGCACTCCGAGTGTGGTGTCAGGAAAACAACCTCTGACTCAACGTCAACAGAACAAAGGAGATGATCATGGACTTAACTTCTTATGGCTGGGGGGCAGTATTGAGTAGCTTGGACAAATAAGTTGCCCAAAGTAAACGGCCTGCTCCTCAGTCTCAGTTGCTAATATATGCATAATATTATTAGTATTGGATAGAAAACACTAAAGTTTCTAAAACTGTTTGAATGATGTCGGAGTATAACAGAACTCATATGGCAGGCAAAATCCTGAGAAATCAAAACAGGAAGTGAGAAATCGGAGCTTTATATGTATTCACCACAGTCCCCAATGAAATCCCCATGAGATAATGATGTTGCACTGCCTAGGGGTTCCACTAGATGTCAACAATCTCTAGAAATTTGAATGAGACTTCTACAGTGTTGTGGGAGTGAATGAGAGCAGAATCTCAGGCGTCTGGCAGTCAGCCATTTTCTGAACATGCTTATTCCTCATGGTATCCACTTACGTTCCATTGCTCATGAAGACAAAGGAATACTCCGGTTGGAACTTTATTGAAGCTATATGTTAAAAACATCCTAATGATTGATTCTGTACTTAGTTTGAAATGTTTCTTAGACCTGTAATATAACTTTGAAGTTTTTGTCCGACGTAACGCTGACCAGAATGAGCGTTTGGATATACAGTGCCTTGCGAAAGTATTCGGCCCCCTTGAACATTGCGACCTTTTGCCACATTTCAGGCTTCCAACATAAAGATATAAAACTGTATTTTTTTGTGAAGAATCAACAACAAGTGGGACACAATCATGAAGTGGAACGACATTTATTGGATATTTCAAACTTTTTAAACAAATCAAAAACTGAAAATTGGGCGCGCAAAATTATTCAGCCCCCTTAAGTTAATACTTTGTAGCGCCACCTTTTGCTGCGATTACAGCTGTAAGTCGCTTGGGGTATGTCTATCAGTTTTGCACATCGAGAGACTGAAAATGTTTCCCATTCCTCCTTGCAAAACAGCTTGAGCTCAGTGAGGTTGGATGGAGAGCATTTGTGAACAGCAGTTCAGTTCTTTCCACAGATTCTCGATTGGATTCAGGTCTGGACTTTGACTTGGCCATTCTAACACCTGGATATGTTTATTTTTGAACCATTCCATTGTAGATTTTGCTTTATGTTTTGGATCATTGTCTTGTTGGAAGACAAATCTCCGTCCCAGTCTCAGGTCTTTTGCAGACTCCATCAGGTTCTCTTCCAGAATGGTCCTGTATTTGGCTCCATCCATCTTCCCATCAATTTTAACCATCTTCCCTGTCCCTGCTGAAGAAAAGCAGGCCCAAACCATGATGCTGCCACCACCATGTTTGACAGTGGGGATGGTGTGTTCAGGGTGATGAGCTGTGTTGCTTTTACGCCAAACGTTTTTGCATTGTTGCCAAAAAGTTCAATTTTGGTTTCATCTGACCAGAGCACCTTCTTCCACATGTTTGGTGTGTCTCCCAGGTGGCTTGTGGCAAACTTTAAACAACACTTTTTTATGGATATCTTTAAGAAATGGCTTTCTTCTTGCCACTCTTCCATAAAGGCCAGATTTGTGCAATATACGACTGATTGTTGTCCTATGGACAGAGTCTCCCACCTCAGCTGTAGATCTCTGCAGTTCATCCAGAGAGATCATGGGCCTCTTGGCTGCATCTCTGATCAGTCTTCTCCTTGTATGAGCTGAAAGTTGAGGGACGGCCAGGTCTTGGTAGATTTGCAGTGGTCTGATACTCCTTCCATTTCAATATTATCGCTTGCACAGTGCTCCTTGGGATGTTTAAAGCTTGGGAAATCTTTTTGTATCCAAATACGGCTTTAAACTTCTTCACAACAGTATCTCGGACCTGCCTGGTGTGTTCCTTGTTCTTCATGATGCTCTCTGCGCTTTTAACGGACCTCTGAGACTATCACAGTGCAGGTGCATTTATACGGAGACTTGATTACACACAGGTGGATTGTATTTATCATCATTAGTCATTTAGGTCAACATTGGATCATTCAGAGATCCTCACTGAACTTCTGGAGAGAGTTTGCTGCACTGAAAGTAAAGGGGCTGAATAATTTTGCACGCCCAGTTTTTGATTTGTTAAAAAGGTTTGAAATATCCAATAAATGTCGTTCCACTTCATGATTGTGTCCCACTTGTTGTTGATTCTTCACCAAAAAATACAGTTTTATATCTTTATGTTTGACGCCTGAAATGTGGCAAAAGGTCGCAAAGTTCAAGGGGGCCGAATACTTTCGCAAGGCACTGTACACTGCTCAAAAAAATAAAGGGAACACTTAAACAACAATGTAACTAAGTCAATCACACTTCTGTGAAATCAATACTGTCCACTTAGGAAGCAACACTGATTGACAATAAATTTCACATGCTGTTGTGCAAATGGAATAGACAACAGGTGGAAATTATAGGCAACTAGCAAGATATGCTGGTGCGGTTGGCCCTGGGTTCCTCCTAATACAAGACAATGCTAGACCTCATGTGGCTGGAGTGTGTCAGCAGTTCCTGCAAGAGGAAGGCATTGTTGCTATGGCCCGTTCTCCAGACCTGAATCCAATTGAGCACATCTGGGACATCATGTCTCGCTCCATCCACCAACGCCACGTTGCACCACAGACTGTCCAGGAGTTGGCGGATGCTTTAGTCCAGGTCTGGGAGGTGATCCCTCAGGAGACCATCCGTCACCTCATCAGGAACATGCCCAGGCGTTTTAGGGAGGTCATACAGGCACGTGGAGGCCACACACACTACGGAGCCTCATTTTTACTTGTTTTAAGGACATTACATCAAAGTTGGATCAGCCTGTAGTGTGGTTTTCCACTTTAATTTTGAGTGAGACTCCAAATCCAGACCTCCATGGGTTGATACATTTGATTTCCATTGATCATTTTTGTGTGATTTTGTTGTCAGCACATTCAACTATGTAAAGAAAAAAGTATTTAATAAGAATATTTCATTCATTCAGATCTAGGATGTGTTATTTTAGTGTTCCCTTTCTTTTTTTGAGCAGTGTATATACCAAACGTGCTAACAAAAGAAGGTATTTGGACATAAATAACGGACATTATCGAACAAAACCAACATTTATTGTGGACCTGGGATTCCTGGAGTGCTTTCTGATGTAGATCAAAGGGAATATTTATCATGTAATTTGTTTATGTTGACGCCCTCATTGCGGCTATTGGTGATTTATTGGTGACGCCGTCTCAGATTATTGCATGGGTTTCTTTTGCCGTAAAGTTTTGAAATCTGACATAGCAGATGCATTAAGGAGAGGTATATCTATAATTCCATGTGTAACACTTGTATTATTATCTACATTTATAACGAGTATTTATGTTGAATGATGTGGCTATGCAAAATCACTGGATGTTTTTGGAACTAGTGAATGTAACGCGCAAATGTAAACTCATATTTTGATAAATATGAACTTTATCAAACAAAACATACATGTATTGTGTAACATGAAGTCCTATGAGTGTCATCTGATGAAGATGATCAAAGGTGAGTGATTCATTTTCATCTCCATTTGTGTTTGTGACTCTGGCTGGAAAATCTTTGGCTTGAAAATGGCTGTGTTTTTCTGTGGCTATGTGGTGACCTAACAATCATTTGTGGTGCTTTTGCTGTAAAGCATATTTGAAAAATCGGACACTGTGGTGGGATTAACAAGGTTAGGTTTAAAATGGTATGAGATATGGTATGTATGAGGAACTTTAAATTATGAGATTTGATCTTTTGAAATTGGTGCCCTGCACTTTCACTGGCTGTTGTCATATTCCACATCGAAAGGAGAAGGTGGAAAGTTAAGTTCCTTGGCATACATGTCACAGACAAACTGGTCCACCCACACAGACAGCGTGGTGAAGGCACAACAGTGCCTCTTCAACCTCAGGAGGCTGAAGAAAACTGCGCTCGTCACCTGAAACCCTGACAAACATTTACAGATGCACAAATCGAGAGCATCCTGTCGGGCAGTATCGCTGCCTGGTACAGCAACTGGAAGTACGCTTGGGATGGTGTTCTTCGGCTTGCAAGCCTGACCCGCTTTCCTCCAAACAACGATGGTCATTATGGCCAAACAGTTCTATTTTTGTTTCATCAGTCCAGAGGACATTTCTCCAAAAAGTATGATCTTTGGCCACATGTGCAGTTGCAAACCGTAGTCTGGCTTTTTATGGCGGTTTTAGAGCAGTGGCTTCTTCCTTGCTGAGCGGCCTTTCAGGTTATGTCTATATAGGACTCATTTGACTGTGGATATAGGTACTTTTGTACCGGTTTCCTCCAGCATCTTCACAAGGTCCTTTGCTGTTGTTCTGTGATTGATTTGCAATTCTCGCACCAAAGTACGTTCATCTCTTGGAGACAGAACGCGTCTCCTTCCTGAGCGGTATGATGGCTGCGTGGTCACATGGTGTTTATACTTGTGTACTATTGTTTGTACAGATGAACGTGGTACCTTCAGGCGTTTGTAAATTGCTCACAAGGATTAACCAGACTTGTGGAGGTCTAAAAAAATTAATTGAGGTCTTGGCTGATTTCCCCATGATGTCAAGCAAAGAGGCACGGAGTTTGAAGGTAGGCCTTCAAATACATCCAAAGGTACACCTCCAATTGACTCACATGATGTCAAATAGCCTATCATAAGCTTCTAAAGCCATGACATCATTTTCTGGAATTTTCCAAGCTGTTAAAAGGCACAGTCAACTTAATGTATGTAAACGTTTGACCCACTGGAATTATGATACATTGAATTAAGTGAAATAATCTTGTCTGTAAACAATTGTTGGAAAATGACTTGTGTCTTGCAGAGTTGATGTCCTAACCGACTTGCCAAAACTATAGTTTGTTAAAACCAGTTAGGGCTAGGCAGAATACTGCCCCCTTTGGATGAATTGCGTGCCCATAGTAAACTGAAAAAAAATCTGTCCAAAATGGCTAATATATGCATATAATAATTATTATTGGATTGGAAAGTTGGGGCAACTTTGACGTCATCGCCCCCACCCTTCCCAACCAGCTATGGATCTGGAGACACTTTATGTCTTCCACTAGATGTCCTCATTCAGTACAGCGTTTAATTGTGCAAATCCCGCGAGCTTTGACCCTTTGCGAGGCGAAAGAGTGGATGTCGCGAGAAAATACATGGGGGCAAGAGCGCGCGTTGGGAACAGATCTTTCTTTGTTCCAGCTTGCCTCAGAAGAAGCACGATTGTCCAGTAGAACTGTGAATTGTTTTGTACGTTAAAAACATCCTAAAGCTTGATTCTGCACTTAGTTTGACCAGTTTAGTCGACATATATGTAATTTTGAAGTTTTGATGCGCAACTGTTCGGGACCAGAAGTAATTTTGGTAGCATTTCAGCTGGAACTCGTAGCATATGCTAATACAAAGACACACGACTTGAAACCAAACGATGTATTGGGTAAGTATGACTCCTTCCACTACATTCTGATCGAAGACCATCAAAGGTAAGGGAATATTTATGTTGTAATGTTGTGTTTCTGTTGACTCCAACATAGCGGAGAAATATTGCTTATGTCTGAGCGCCGTCTCAGATTATTGAATAGTGAACGATTTCTGTAACGTAAAAAAGAAATGTGACAAAGCGATTGCATTAAGAAGCAGTGTATCTTTCTAACTATATGTAAAACATGTATATTTAGTCAAAGTTTATGATGTGTATTGCTGTTATCTGGCGGAGCTCTCTATAATTTCTCCGGACATTTTTTTGCATTTTCTGAACATGGCGTCAATGTAAACGGAGATTTATGGATATAAATTGCATATTAAAATGTACTGTGTAACATGTCCTATTACTGTCATCTGATGAAGATTTTCAAAAAGTTAGTGAATTATTTTTCTTTTAATCCTGCGTTTGTGATTACATCTTTTGTTCGACAAAATGGCTACATATCGTCTGTGTCTTTGTGGTGGTTTGACATACATATGTGCTATGTTTTCGCCGTAAAATATTTTAGAAATCTGACTCACTGGGTAGATGAACAAGGTGTTTATCTTTCATTTGAGCTATTGGACTTGTTAATGTGTGGAGGTTAAATATTTCTAAGAATATGTTTGCATTCTGTGCGCCATCTTTTGAGTTGAGCATGGGGGGGTGCCCTTGGGGAACGTGTAGCGTGAACAAGTTTGTTAACAAGAAATTTGTGGAGCTGTTGAAAAAGTTAGATTCCAACCTAAGTGTATGTAAACTTCTGACTTCAAATGTATTTTACACCATCTTGCAGATGCCGCTCGGTCATTGCTCATCCATATATTTAAATATTCTTATTATATCCCTTTACTTGTGTGTGTGTGTGTATTAGGTAGTTGGGGAATTGTTAGACATTACTGCACTTCAATTTGCTACAGTCGCATTAACATCTGCTAACCATGTATGCGACCAATACAATTTGATATATACAGTACAAGTCAGAAGTATGGACACACCTACTCATTCAAGGGTCTTTCCTTTGAAAACATCAGAACTATGAAATAACAGATATGCATGTAGTAACCAGCAAAAAAAAGGTAAAAATATTTTATATTCCTCAAAGCAGCCACCCTTTGCACACTCTTGGCATTCTCTCAGCCATCTTCATGAGGAATGCGTTTCCAACCATTTTGAAGGAGTTCCCACATATGCTGAGCACTTGTTGGTTGCTTTTCTATCACTTTGAGGTCCAACTCATCCCAAACCATCTCAAAATGGGTTGAGGTCAGGTGATTGTGTCAGCCAGGTCATCTGATGCAGCACTCCATCACTCTCCTTGATAAAATAGCCCTTTCTACAGCCTGGAGGTGTGTTGGGTCAATGTCCTGTTGAAAAAAATAAATGATAGTCCCACTAAGCGCAAACCAGATGGGATGACGTATTGCTGCAGTAGCCATGCTGGTTAAGTGTGCCTTGAATTCTAAATCACAGAGAGTGTCACCAGCAAAGCACTCCCACACAATCACACCTTCTCCTCCATGCTTCACAGTACAAACTACACATGCGTGGATCATCCATTCACCTGTTCTGCATCTCACAAAAGACACAGCGGTTAGAACCGAAAAATAAAAACTCACATTTGGACTCATCAGACCAAAGGACTACTTTCCACCGGTCTAATGTCCATTGCTCGTGATTCTTGGCCCAAGCAATTCTTATTTTTATTGTTCTCCTTTAGTAGTTTCCTTGCAGCAATTTGACTATGAAGGCCTGATTCATGCAGTCTCCTCTTAACAGTTGATGTTGAGATGTGTCTGATATTTGAGATGCAATTTCTGAGGCTGGTAACTAATGAACGTATCCTCTGCAGCAGATATAACTGGGTATTCCTTTCGTGTGGCGGTCCTTATGAGAGCCAGTTTCATCATACGCTTTATGGTTTTTGCGACTGCACTTGAAGAAACGTTCAAAGTTCTTGACTTCATGTCTTGAAGTAAGAATGAACTGTTTGTTTCTCTTTGCTTATTTGAGCTGTTCTTGTCATATCCCTGTTTGGTAAAAGACCAAGTCCTTACGGTCTTCTGAATACCACCCCTACCTTGTCACAACACAACAGATTGGCTCAAATGCATTAAGGAAAGAAATTCCACAAATTAACAAGGCACACCAGTTAATTTAAATACATTCCAGGTGACTACCTCATGAAGCTGGTTGAGAGAATGCCAAGAGTGTGAAAAGCAGTCAAGGCTTAAATCGGAATGGCCAATTAATTAGGGCCGATTTCAAGTTTTCATAACAATCGGAAATCGGTATTTTTGGGCACCGATTTTTACATTTTTTATACCTTTATTTAACTAGGCAAGTTAATTAAGAACACATTCTTATTTTCATTGACGGCCTAGGAACGGTGGTTTAACTGCCTTGTTCTGGGGCAGAACGACAGATGTTCACCTTGTCAGCTCGGGGGATCCAATCTTGCAACCTTACAGTTAACTAGTCCAACGCAATAACGACCTGCCTCTCTCTCGTTGCACTCCACAAGGAGACTGCCTGTTATGTGAATGCAGTAAGCCAAGGTAAGTTGCTAGCTAGCATGAACCTTTTGTGACTAGGGGGCAGTATTTTAATTTTTGGAAAAATAACATTCCCGTAGTAAAACGGGATATTGTCAGGACAAGATGCTAGAATATGCATATAATTGACAGCTTAGGATAGAAAACACTAAAGTTTCCAAAACTAAAAATATTGTCTGTGAGTATAACAGAACTGATATTGCAGGTGAAAGCCTAAGAAAAATCCAATCCGGAAGTGACTCATCTTTTGAAAGCTCTGTGTTCCAATGCGTCCCTATTGAGCAGGGAATGGGCGATCAACCAGATGACTTTTTCTCCGTATTCCCCAAGGTGTCTAAAGCATTGTGACGTAGTTTTACTCATTTATGTTGAAGAAAACCCGTAAGTGGCTACATTGCGCAACTGGTCACCTGATGGCTCCCAGAGTGATTCTCACGTAAAATACAGAGGTAGCCATTATTCCAATCGGTCCTACTGAAAAACCAATTGTCCCGGTGGATATATCATCGAATAGATATTTGAAAAAAAAACACCTTGAGGATTGATTATAAACAACGTTTGCCATGTTTCTGTCGATATTATGGAGCTAATTTTGAATATTTTTCGGCGTTTTCGTGAATGCAATTACCGGGCGATTTCTCCGCCAAACGTGAAGAACAAACGGAGCAATTTCACCTACAAAAATATTTTTGGAAAAAAGGAACATTGGCTATCTAACTGGGAGTTTCGTGAGTGAAAACATCCAAAGCTCATCAAAGGTAAATGATTTAATTTGATTGCTTTTCTGATTTCCGTGACCAAGTTACCTGCTGCTAGCTGGACAGAATGCTATGCTAGGCTATCGATAAACTTACACAAACGCTTGTCTAGCTTTGGCTGTAAAGCATATTTTGAAAATCTGAAATGACAGGGTGATTAACAAAAGGCTAAGCTGTGTCTCAATATATATAACTTGTGATTTTCATGAATAGGAATATTTATGTCCGTTGCGTTATGCTAATTAGTGTCAGTCGATGATTACACTCCCGCACACGGGATGGGGAGTTAGAGGTTAAACTTCTTATAAAAATCAATCATAATCACTAGTTAACTACACATGGTTGATGATATTACTAGATATTATCTAGCGTGTCCTGCGTTGCACCCTGGGGCGGCAGGGTAGCCTAGTGGTTAGAGCGTTTGACTAGTAACCGGAACGTTGCAAGTTCAAACCCCCGAGCTGAAAAGGTACAAATCTGTCGTTCTGCCCCTGAACAGGCAGTTAACCCACTGTTCCTAGGCAGTCATTGAAAATAAGAATTTGTTCTTAACTGACTTGCCTAGTTAAATAAAGGTACAATTAAAAATATATATATAGTCTGACTGAGCATACAAGAATCTAAGTATCTGACTGAGCGGTAGGCAGAAGCAGGCGCGTAAAGATTCATTCAAACAGCACTTTTGTGCGTTTTGCCAGCAGCTCTTCGTTGTGCGTCAAGCATGGCACTGTTTATGACTTCAAGCCTATCAACTCCCGAGATAAGGCTGGTGTAACCGATGTGAAATGGCTAGCTAGTTAGCACACGCTAATAGCGTTTCAAACTTCACTCGCTCTGAGCCTTGTGGTGGTTGTTTCCCTTGCTCTGCATGGGAAACGCTGCTTCGAGGGTGGCTGTTGTCATTGTGTTGTTGGTTCGAGCCCAGGGAGGAGCGAGGAGAGGGACGGAAGCTATACTGTTACAATGGCAATACTAAAGTGCCTATAAGAACATCCAATAGTCAAAGGTTAGTGAAATACAAATGGTACAGAGGGAAATAGTCCTATAATAACTACAACCTAAAACGTCTTACCTGGGAATATTGAAGACTCATGTTAAAAGAAACCACCAGCTTTCGTATGTTCTCATGTTCTGAGCAAGGAACTGAAACTTTAGCACATATTGAACTTTTACTTTCTTCTCCGACACTGTTTTTTTCATCATTTAAACGAAATTGAACATGTTTCATTATTTACTTGACTAAATAGATTTTATTGATGTATTATATTAAGTTAAAATAAGTGTTCATTCAGGATTGTTGTAATTGTCATTATTAAAAATAAAATTGTCCGATTAAATCGGTATCGGCTTTTTTGGTCCTCCAATAATCGGTATTGAAAAATTATAATCGGTCAACCTCTAATCAAGGATACTTCGAAACTCAAACATAAAATCTCTTTTCATTTGTTTTAACACTTGTTTGGTTACTATATTATTCTGTGTTATTTCATAATGTTTTATGTCTTCAATATTATGCTATAATGTAGAAAATAGTCAAACTAAAGAAAACCCCTTGAATGAGTAGGTGTCAACTCTTGTCTGGGACTGCGGCGCTTAGACACACACAATATATATACACACACACACACACACACACACACAGCAGGTATCCTAGTGGTTAGAGCGTTGGACCGAAAGGTTCATGATTGAATCACCAAGCTGACATGGTAAAAAAAAAATGGTGTAAGAAACTGGGCGACAATGTGTCTGCTCCATCGAGATTTCCACCCGGAGTGTGCTCGGAGGCCTTATTCTCCCTCCCATCAGTTGAGGACGAGGTCTTATGAGGCCTGTCTCAGTCAGTCAGCCAGCACACTTTGGGCTGAGGAAGTGTGATCAGGGATGGGTATAAATACACCTCAGTACGCCTGCTATAATTAGAGTGGCACGAACAGGGTCGCCAATGTAGCACAGTGTCTATTACCAGCTCTGTTGCTTTTTGTGAGTCTTTAGATTTGTCACCACATGTATAGCATTAATTGCTTGAGAGGGAAAGTGTGCACATCTGTGAAAGTGTGCATGCACCTCAGAAAATAAAAAGGGAATAGGTTAGTGTGCACAACCGACAAAGCCAGGGGCACACTGATTTTAATCAAGACATGTTCATTACAGTTAAAAGAAATTTAAAAAATATAGTTATTAGTCCATTGTTGAGAAAGTCTTAATGTTTTGCTTATCACCACTCAAGTTATCAAAATATGAATATCATCCCCATATGATGCATTTTGCATTACATGATTCTGCATTTAGCAGAAGTTCAGTACAGTTTAGAAAGAATTTAGCCCAGGACATGTACTCTGCTCTCTCAGTGAGTCACATCAGGAGAGGAAGAAGGAAAGGGCAGCAAGCAGACTGCAGCTTATTCTGTCCACGCAGCTGGATGAGGAAGCAAGCAGTGGTTAAGGATTCAGTTAGTGTACTCCTGGGTGTGAGCATTTATAAGCTAGTGTCAAATACCAAATGACTCAGAAACAGTGTTGTCTTTGAGAAGTACTGAGATACCATGTGCCATACTGTACAGTCCTGGTTAAAGACTGTTAATATCTTATTCACTGTGAGGTAGTGAATTGGTGCGGTCTCGGTTTTTGGCGGGCAGATGGCAAGATCTTCAGATTGTCAATTGCGTCTTATCCTTTAGGGCAAAACAAACCACCATGAATAATACAGACTTCGCACCAAGGCCTCACTTTCATCCCCCAAAACAGCAATTCCGAGGGATAAAGCAGAGCACATGCCATCATTTGTCACGCAAGGTATTTTAGTCTCATTTTTGCAAAGCATGCACTGCGGATCCGGTGTCAGTATACTGCACCAACCATGATGTGGTTCAATGCGGGGGGCAAGGAAGGGGGCGGGGGGGGGGGGGCAAGGAAGGGGGGCCAAGGAAGGGGGCAAGGAAGGGGGGCAAGGAAGGGGGCGGGGGGCAAGGAAGGGGGGGGCAAGGAAGATCATTCACGAACAGCAGACTGCGGATCAACGTGGTGCAATATGCAACAACACCACCGGGAAAGGCTCAAATATCGCGTAGGTATTTTAAACGAAATTTTCGCAACACGATGCACAACAAGTATTACTAGCTAGATCATATTGCCAGCAAGGCATGTTATTGAAAACATGACAACACAAGTTCACTTGCCAACTAATACTATCGAGTAAGTTCATTCAACTGGCAGTGTTAGGTTATTATAACATCAAACTGCGCTAACCACAAGCACAACGCCCACTCACCATTCGTACACCAACATTAGATAACGTTAACTCCGATACGAGTGAAACAAATTACCTTAGCTAGCCGTATGTAAAATTAGCCATGGCTAACGCCTCGACAAACAATACGTGCCCACAATCAAGAGTTGTCTTATTGTCCGTAATCCACGGAGTCCTTATGAGCTTTTCCAACTGCCATTTCGTGGTTATTGCAACGCCGAGCCAACAGCCCGGCCAGGTGGGGATATGAACAGTTGTGCTGCCAAACCGATTAACTTTGTCAGTCACATCTTATTTAACTAGCTAGTTTACGGACATATAGCTAGTTAACTACATAGACGTTGCTCGAACCCAATACGAATTAATGTTAGCTAGATAACTAGCTAGCGAATTTATGACAGTCAGGTAACGTTAGCTAGCTGGCTATAGCATTCGCTTGGATGTGTGTGGCTATACTCACCATTTTATTATGTTAGGTCTTCAAACTTGGAAAATATGAAGTACTAAATAGTCTAGGTTCCCCTCGTGGCTGGCAAACTACCTGTAGTCAACGTATGTATCGTTGTTTAGTCCTGAAATGTTATTCGCTAGTCTCTTCTCTGCGAAGTTGCCCGGAAACACTAGGGACCGCGTCACTGCCGATGTGGCCTCATTTGCACTATATCGCTCCGCGAAGTGACATATTTCGCCCCCCCATCCCACGAACCTGCCAATCTTAACTGCACACCAAATGCGTCAGAATAATAATTTATTCACTTTATATTGACCACTGCACTCACTCATTGCCTATAATGTCCCGTTACTCATTAAAAAAAGAAAGTAATTGTACTATTTGCACTATTTGCTTGCGCTACGCTCGTGCATTGACGAGAAGCAGACGCGCTCGTTATTTCAGTCTATCGAAGCGGTGAACGATAGCCAATATTTGAAATGGATATAGTGCACATTGTAATTTGATCGCTATTATTTTTGATCAAGTATGACCACAGTGGTGCAATGAGATGAGCTTCAACTTGGTCAATGTAACGCAGATCCTTATTGGTCCAGAGAAACGGGCAGAAAAGTACCCGGTTTTGTAATTGGCTGGTTGTAAACTGCATTGCGCCAAATTGGATCTATACATTGCAGAACTAAAGACTTTATAATTTGCTGTTGTATAAATCGTTCACTGTGTGCTAATATAGGTTTTGAATATGCTGATTTCAGATATGACTTAATTGGTCAACATGTAAAACGTTTGCCTAGTCTGGTAGTAGTATAGTAGTCTGACATCATGTAGGTCTATATGATAAGGAAAAATGTATGATGTTGATCATATTTTTCACCTCAGTACTAATGACATTTAAATGTAACCATGCCATGGGTCTATAATAACTGCTCCTTTGTGTACATACAAGTAGAGATATAGCAATAATTCTAAATTACGTGTGTGTCATATGAAGGTGGTAACAATATTTAGTCAGACCTAACTCACACTTTTCTGTTTGTGGATCTGTATCATAGTCATCGACATAACAGACCCTGGACCAGTTATTGAGAGGTAGGGAGGAGGAAATGTCAGAGGGAATTTGCTGGAGTGTCTAGTCTTTTCTGTCCTTCATTTATTTGCACACAATAAAAAGTCAGGACAGTAGTTGAAAAAAGTTGGAACAGTAGAATATGCAGTCCATCACAACAAAATCCACATGGCTTTATCAACGTGCTCCCTCTTGTGGAGACAAACTGCATCATGAAACCACAAACAAGGGTACATGCAAAACTTTAAGTACTGTCCTACAACCAGCATCACAGGCCTAATGCACTTTATGGGGAGAGTAAAACTGGTTCCACGATACATTGAGTACATTAAGGATACAGCATAAAAATATGAAAAAATGGTTCCAAGTAACTTAATTATGAAAGATTATACCTTCAATTATCAGTGTTGTCTATATTCAGGTAAATGCCGGATATTTTGTAGCCAGTGTCCCTCCAGTTAGGAGATATCGTACCAGTCATAGTAGTCCGACTTGTGTGACATCCCCTCTGGGAAGCCTGCATCCATGTTTCCCCATTTCTCTGTCTTTGGTGGTGCTTAAACCCATGTTCCTGTGGCACAGGGTTTCCACTGTGGCATCAGCACACAAGCATCTACCTGCCGGGTTTGGCAAGAACATGGGCAACAGTGGGCATCGTAGAGGTCTGCCGTGGCACAGGCAGCTACACAGATGGATCAGCTGACCCAGGATCCAGTTCAGGCCCTGTTTATGATGACAAAGAGAGCATTGAAGAGCTTGTAGGTACAGCATAACCCCAGGAGCATGAGGAAGCAGTTAGCCACCTGGTAGGTGGTCTGGTAGGTGGCCTGGTAGGTGGTTCCCTAACTGCTTCCCCCCCCCCACTTGGGGCTCTTCCCCTCCACTGGGGGCTCCTCCGTAGGACTCTACCTGGCTGTTTACCAGGTCCCCCGAAGCCCACCGTACTGAAGGCCACGAAGCAGAATTACAGGGACACGATGTAGCTCCACCCCTCCATGGCAGAGTAAAGCGTGGAAGCACCACATGCCACACACCAGTGTAGCATCAAAATGTATGAGAGTGACAGAATACACAGAGGGCCTCCACCCATCTTTCCCACCCTCTATGTCTCTTTCCTCTCCTCCACCCTCGGGTTGGTTTTTGTTGTCCCGTTGCCTGCTGTTGTGTGTTCTCCTCCGGTGGCACCATCGCATGAGGAAGCCCAACATGGTGATGACCCTCTCCAGGAAGAGGTTGAAGAAGAGGATGGCAGAGCAGCCCAGCAGGCCGTAGATTACCAGGAGAACTTTGCCCTCTGTGGTGGATGGGGTCAGCATTCCAAAACCTGTCCGAGAGGAAAACAGAGAGAGTGGCGGAAAGAGGGAGTTTGCGATTGTGTCAACCACTCCCACCGTTTCTGTGGTGATACAGTGGACAGTGCAATAATACAGTGGCTGTAAAATTATTATTGCACTTCTGCAACTAAGGTTTCTAAATAGTATCTCTCCTTTCATATTTATTTGTTGTTTCTATTGTAACTTCATTTTTTATTTATTTTACCTTTATTTAACCAGGCAAGTCAGTTAAGAACACATTCTTATTTTCAATGACGGCCTGGGAACAGTGAGTTAACTGCCTGTTCAGGGGCAGAACGACAGATTTGTACCTTGTCAGCTCAGGGGTTTGAACTCGCAACCTTCCGGTTACTAGTCCAATGCTCTAACCACTAGGCTACGCTGTTAACTTCATTATTACCTATTGGGGGTTTTCCCATATCTATAGCTGTTATGTCATGCACATACCCCACAGAAGAGACCCTGTAGCCATTACATTAGACATGACAACACCGTTTGACAAATGTCAATACAAACTTATTACTGGTGATGACTCCATGGTCCATCCAGATCCATCCCCTTGCATAGCAGCGGGAAGTAGGGGTGTTGAGTGTGCTGCAGCACCCTCTGGTAAATCAAAATAAATAAATAACAGTAATACAAAATAATAATAATAAATCACAAGATGTTTGAACTAGGCCTTTGTATGAGCAGACAAAAATAATCCTCAGCACACCCACGTCAATCAGTGTAGATGAAGGGGAGGAGACAGGTTAAAGAATGATTTTTAACCCTTGAGACAATTGGGATATGGATTGTGTATGTGTGCCATTCAGAGGGTGAATGGGCAAGACAAAAGATTTACAGTGGTCTGTTAGACAGACACACACACAGGCACAGACACACGCATACACACATAACATACGCACTATACACACAGATTTTGTGTTGTAGATAGTATGTGGTAGTAGAGTAGTGGCCTGAGGGCACACACTTAATGTGTTGTGAAATGTAATGTAAATATGGAACAAATAATTATTAAATAAAGAAATACAAACAGTTTCCTGTGTGTATCAAGAATGGTCCACCACCCAATGGACATCCAGCCAACTTGACACAACTGTGGGAAGCATTGGAGTCAACATGGGCCAGCATCCCTGTGGAATGCTTTCGACAACTTGTAGTCCATGCCCCGACAAATTGAGGCTGTTCTGAGGACAAAAGGGGTGTGCAACTAAATAAGAGAACGTGTTTCTACATTATTTTTTTTACACTCCGTGTATATTCAGTATTCACTGCATCCGCAGCTTGTGTTAAGTTTCATTCTGTCAGCAAGTCAACCCGATCTCATTCTTCTGGATAGTCATTCCCAAGCTATGCTGAAGCAATGTCTTCTTTTATCAGATCATTTGGAGATCATTCATCCAAATTGAGTCTCTGTTATACTGTTTTCCTAATAGATGCTTTGACACACACCTTGCAAGTAGAGTAATTAGACCGAGTCTTTGACAGCATCTGAGGTGTGTATGTTTACTCCCGGACTCTCCAGGCTGCTGTCTGTGAACGTACTTCTTTATTAACACAGCTGATCTTTGCCTCCATAATCACCTTTCATTGCCTGTTTATAACCCTCTCCAGCTCAAATTAGTATTTTCCCTGAGTTTATTCAAAGGATATTGGCCCTAGTAGTGGTACAGCCCACTCTAATTTGTAGTGGCTCTAGAAAGGGAGATATCATATTTGAATTAGTCTCTAAAACAGCATGAAATTACATTTGACATGTGGGCTGTTCTGTTTTAAACCGTTTGTATGAAATGAAAGATGTGGTCCTCCAAACATTTGATTTTCTCTGTGTAGGTAATAGAGAGCATAGATCTCCTCAGCTGTAGTGATCTCTCTGACATGGTCAGTGTGTTAGACCTGTTTTAGTATAGTGTCACGTTTGGCTTTCTTTGAGACTCTTCCTGTCAGAGCTTGCTAGTGCCTACATCATACAGTAAGAGGCTGTGTGGTACACTTGAGAGTGATGTGGCTAACTGGGAAGGTATCCAAGGGGTCGCACCATCTCCCATGACAAGAGCCTTGGAAGGAAAGATTCAATTCCTTGCTCACTTTCCTCTCATTTCCTGCCAAGTTTTCCCCTAAATGGTTTCTGCCTCGAGTTGTTTTCCATTTCCATTCTATTTCTTTGATCGTTATAGTACCTAGTACCTTATAGTACATGTACTATTTTTGGACCACTTCAGAATTCCAACAGTTCTGAGCAATTTTTTGGTGCCTGTGTCAACGGGTTATTTTGATTTAATTTCATTGTGGTTTAGGAGGCGGAGGATTCATTAATTAAAACCTGTTGGGGATAGGGCTGTTTACTGCCCCCTCTGGAGTAATTGCGTGCCCATAGTAAACAGAATTGTTTTTTGTCAAAAGTTGCTAATATATGCAAATAAAAAATATTATTGAATAGAAAACACTCTAAAGCTTCTAAAACCGTTTAAATTATGTCTGTATGTAAGGCAGAACTCTCAGGGCAGTCATTCTCCCAAACTCTCTCTTGTCATCAGAAAAGTTGGCCCAACTTTGACGTCATCGCCCCCACCCTTCCCAAGCACCTACAGTTCTGGGAACAGTCTCTTTGTCTTCAGCGCGATGTCTGCTTCCAATGGGGCTTCTCATTGTGTTACTCTCATGCGCGCTCTGCTCCGGTCCTGTCTTTTTTCCAAGATCGAATAAACGGTGCCTGTGTTTCTGTTCGTCCTCACAATTGCTGTACACCTTTATAACATGTTAAAGCTTGATTATGAACATAGTTTGACAAGTTTAGTCGACATATAATATGTAATTTCAACGTTTTGGTGCGCATCCACTTGACTTTTGGCTGCATTTCAACCGAAATGTGTCTTGTTTGAGAACCGAAAGACACAGACTGCAAAACTAAACGCTGTTTTTGGTAAGTATAATTCCTTCCAGGTCTTCTGATGGAAGAACAGCAAAGGTAAGGGAATATATATGTGGTAAATTTGGGTTTCTGTGGACTCCAAGATAGAGGAGCCATAATGCTACTTTTTGAGCGCCGACTCATAGTATAGCCTAGTGAACGAAACCTGTAACGTTAAAAATAAATGTAACACAGCGATTGCATTCAGAAGAAGTATATCTTCCTATATATATGTAGAACATGCATCTTTAGTCAAAGTTTATGATGTATATTCCTTGTTAGCTGACGTTATCTGCCGGAGCTATTGTCATTTCTCAGGACATTTGAGTAGCATTTTTTGAACGATGCATCATTGTAAACAGAGATTTATGGATATATATAGCATATTATTGAAAAAAACATAAATGTACTGTGTAACATGTTATATTACTGTCATCTGATGAAGATTTCAAAAGGTTAGTGAAATTATTTTTCTTTTAATCCTGCGTTTGTTGATTGCATATTTTTTTCAACTTGGCTATGCAAATTAGCTGTGTCTTCGGTGGTGGTTTGACATAAATATGTGCTATGTTTTCGCCGTAAAACATTTTAGAAATCTGACTTGCTGGGTAGATAAACAGGGTGTTTATCTTTCATTTGAGCCATTGGACTTGTTAATGTGTGGAGGTTAAATATTTGTAGGAATATTTTTGCGTTCCATGCGCCACCTTCCAGCTGAACGTGGGGGGGGGGGGGTTCCCAAATGGGAACCCTAAACCCCTTCTGGTACCGGGGTTATATTCAATTGCTTTCTCCAATCACCTAAAGATCAGTAATTACCTTACGGAAGAGAGGAGGGAAGGATGCGTTTTTGAACAAACCCCCTTGAGACACCATCACATCAGTTCCTTCCATTATTTTTCAGTATATATTATCATTAAAACACTAGATAGTGTTTGTAGTGTATACAATTGTTTGCCCTGTAACTGCATCCTCCCATGAATGGAACTGGACAGCTTTGATTGATGGTTGTTTATGTTGAATTGAACCAAATCTACTTTGTCTTTCATACAGCAGTTATGTTATCATGCAGATGCCAGCATGGCTGTGGCCTCCCTCCCAGCCATGTACAATAGTCAGCCTGTATTTAAATACTGCTGGAAGGAATGACACCTTGATTTAAACAGTTGTTAAGCCTTATCCAAAGATCAGCTCTCTCTTTATCTCAAGTAGGAGAAAGGAGCAGCAAGGTTCAACCTCTACAGGATTGTGTGTCCCCTGCGGGACGGTTGATTTGCATGGGGTTGTAAGTAACAATAACATTTCCCAGGACATAGACATATCTGATGTTGGCAGAAAGCTTAAAATCTTGTTAATCTAACTGCACTTGTCACGCCCTGACCTTCATTATCTTTGATTTCGTTATTTATTTGGTTAGGTCAGGGTGTGACAAGGGTGGTGTGTTTAGTTTTTGTATTGTCTAGTTTTTTTTTGTATGTCTGGGTTTTTGCTAGTCTAGGGGTTTATATGTCTATGGTTGCCTAGATTGGTTCTCAATCAGAGGCAGCTGTTTATCGTTGTCTCTGATTGGGAACCATATTTAGGTAGCCATATTCCTTGGGTATTTAGTGGGGTTTTGTCTATGTATAGTTGCATGTCAGCACGAGTTGTTTATAGCTTCACTGTCGTTTTATTGTTTTGTATAGTTTGTTTAGTGTTCTTCCTTTTACTAAAGAAGAATGTATTCACATCACGCTGCACCTTGGTCTCATCGTTACAACGAACGTGACAGCAATGTCCAATTTACAGTAGCTATTACAGTGAAAGAATACCATGCTATTGTTTGAGAGTGCACAGTTATGAACTTGAAAATGTATTAATAAACCAATTAGGCACATTTGGGCAGTCTTGATACAGTTTGAACAGAAATGCAATGGTCCTTTGGTTCAGTCTAAAACTTTGCACATACACTGCTGACATCTAGTGGCCCAAATCTAAATTGCACCTAGATTCCTAAGTCATATATTGGCCTTTCTCTTGCATTTCAAACATAATGGAACAAAAAAACAACAAAAAAACTTTTTTTTTCTTTGTATTATCTTTTACCAGATCTAATGTGTTATATTCTCTTACATTAGTTTCACATTTCCATAAATGTCAGTGTTTCCTTTGAAATGGTATCAAGAATATGCTGAGCTACAGGCAGTTAGATATGTGTATGTCATTTTTAGACAAAAAAAATATTTAAAAATGGTCAGATCCTTAAGAGGTCAAACAATAGTGATTTAGTGTCACATAGCATACCAAACACACAAAGCAAGTATTGTCAGGACACAGTATGTCTCTATGTAAGTCCGATAAATTAATATTCTTGATATAAATGTTTATCCTTTTAGGTTGTGAATTTCAGTCCATTTATGTTGTATGTAAATAGGATGGTAAACATGTCCATTGTACTACAGAGTGTTTCTGAAAGTGCAGCACATTATTGCCCTTATGTTCAGACGTTGTCAGCAGTACAACCTGTTGATTGATGTTCCTCTGTCCTCTCTGACAAGTGTGCTTTGTAAAAAATACATGTAAAAAAATAAAATACAGATTTCAGATAAAAGGCTCAAAAACACAGATGCCTTTTTGACCTCTGTGTATGAAGGAGTACCTTGAGGAAAAGCATGGCTCTTGGCTAAAAAAAGGGTGCTTGTTCAGGCAACGTAATCTTCTTTCGATTACGTCATCTGATGGTTATCAACTCCGTAATGAGCATTCGCTTTCATTTTTACCAAGAGTGGTCCTTTGTAGCTAAATTGTTAGAGCGTGGCGCTTGCTATGCCAAGACAGCAGGTTTGATTCCTGAGACCACCTGTAAGTAAAATGTATATAGAGTATACTGAACAAAAACAGAAATGCAAAATGCAACAATTTCAAAGATTTACTGATTTGCCGTTCATATAAGGAAACCAATCAATTGAAATAAAGTAATCATGCCCTAATCTATGGATTTCATGTGACTGCAGATAAAGATATACACCTGTTTGTCAAAGATACCTTTAAAAAAAGTAGGGGAGTGGATCAGAAAACCAGTCAGTATCTGGCGTGACCACAATTTGCATCATGCAGTACTACACATCTCCTTCATATAGAGTTGATCAGGCTGTTGATTGTGACCTGTGGAATGTTGTCCCACTCCTCTTCGGTGGTTGTGTGAAGTTGCTGGATATTGGCTTGAACTGGAACATGCTGTAGTACACATTGATCCAGAGCATACAGAGCCTCCAACTCAATCATCAAGTTTGCGGAGGACACAACAGTGGTAGGCTTGATTACCAACAACGACGAGACGGCCTACAGGGAGGAGGTGAGGGCCCTCGGAGTGTGGTGTCAGGAAAATAACCTCACACTTAACGTCAACAAAACTAAGGAGATGATTGTGGACTTCAGGAAACAGCAGAGGGAACACCCCCCTATCCACATCGATGGAACAGTAGTGGAGAGGGTAGTAAGTTTTAAGTTCCTCGGCATACACATCACAGACAAACTGAATTGGTCCACTCACACAGACAGCATCGTGAAGAAGGCGCAGCAGCGCCTCTTCAACCTCAGGAGGCTGAAGAAATTCGGCTTGTCACCAAAAGCACTCACAAACTTCTACAGATGCACAATCGAGAGCATCCTGGCGGGCTGTATCACCGCCTGGTACGGCAACTGCTCCGCCCTCAACCGTAAGGCTCTCCAGAGGGTAGTGAGGTCTGCACAACGCATCACCGGGGGCAAACTACCTGCCCTCCAGGACACCTACACCACCCGATGTTACAGGAAGGCCATAAAGATCATCAAGGACATCAACCACCCGAGCCACTGCCTGTTCACCCCGCTATCATCCAGAAGGTGAGGTCAGTACAGGTGCATCAAAGCTGGGACCGAGAGACTGAAAAACAGCTTCTATCTCAAGGCCATCAGACTGTTAAACAGCCACCACTAACATTGAGTGGCCGCTTCCCCCAACAATCCTCCCTTTGATTAAATATTATACATTCAAATCTACATCTAGTTTTATCAAACATAAAAATTTAAAATATTAACCTACGGCAGCGTAGCCTAGTGGTTAGAGCGTTGGACTAGTAACCAGAAGGTTGTGAGTTCAAACACCTGAGCTGACAAGGTACAAATATGTCGTTCTGCCCCTGAACAGGCAGTTAACCCACTGTTCCCAGGCCGTCATTGAAAATAAGAATATGTTCTTAACTGACTTGCCTGGTTAAATAAAAAAATAAAATCATAACTAACCTTATTATAAAGGTTTATCAGATTATCATATGAATAGACACATAACCAAAATTATTATAAATGTTTATCTGACTCTTCACCCATCATTAATCAAATCTAACCTTAACTCCAACTGTTTTTAAACCTACATCAGAATCATAACTCTTTTTTCAGGATTTTCGTTACAACCTTCATTAAAAAAAACTGTCTAATCATTGAAACAAATTACAATCTAATTCCCCTTCATCTCAACACTAGTCTCATCAAACATAAATTCCCCACAAATGAAAGATCCAGATTCGTCCACTTCCTCTGTAGACATGCCTTCAGTCCTCCACGGGTCAGAACCTGGAATCGGCCCATACCGCACCATCTGTTGTGTCATTGATTTCTCCAGAGTCCTGGAAACAAGGCCTCGCACACAGGGAATTAGACAACAACCACATAAAACTAAAACAGTCACACAGGTGAATGTAGCCCATAACACAGTGATCATAACATTTTTCCATTTTCCGAACGTACTATCAAACCAATTAGTCAGAGAAGTATCCACCCAGAGTTTTCTGCCAACTCGTGGTCAAACCAGCTAAGGCTTTGGTCACAGATCCATCCGGAGCTGTGTTATTTGGGATGAAAGTACAACACATGTTCCCGAAGATCACACATACTCCTCCCTTTTCAGCCAATAACATATCCAATGCAATTCTATTCTGCCAAGCCATCAGGCTGGTTGCTTCAGTCTGTTCTGCCAAACCTTTAATCGCATCTCTGGAATAATTGATAAAGCGCTGTTGATTGTAATAAATATAATTAATCCAGTCTATGTTCTTATTGAGAGTAGACCACCAGAAAATGCTTGACTCTAATCCTGCTAGTATCTGATTTCTTGCCTTGAACTCATCCGGCACCCCTCGTGGGACCCCAATGTTATCAATATATACTCTGTCATCAAAAGACCCGGATGGAGCATCTCTTCTCTCTCGTTTGGCTAACTTCATGTCTTGGTGTTGAATGAGTGTAAAAGGCATTCCCAAATGTACAAGGGCACATAATCCTGTCCAATCTGTCGGTAGTACTGGCCATAAAATCATTCCCCCACACAACCACCAGATGTCAGCCCTGGCCCACTTTACCTTATTGAAATCCCCAGAGTTCAACCAGCCTGTCATATCAGACATGGCCTCGTCAGTGGTAATATTCTCTGTCCTATTGCAAGTACTAACTTCCCCCACGTATTTCCCATGTGTACTGTACCGGGCCAAACAGTAATATTCTCCTCTTATCACTGTAAAGGGAGGAAGTCTTGATTTAAGGGGAACCTGGGGATATAAATAGTGCAAATCAATACAACTGTCATTATCTGGCATTAATGTTAAATCGCACCTTTATACAATACTTCCTCTGCTCGGGAACACAGTCCAAAACACCAACCCTTACTATACTCCATCTGGTCCCAAATTGGGTGTATGGGTTTACATAGCCATCCATTTCAGTGTGAGCTATGACCTGGCTCCACGAATTACACGGTGATTTACACAAATACTTCCCATAGAGACCCATGGTTCTAGACTGCCAAGGAGTGAATGACCCCAATTGGTCTACACAAAATTCTACTGAGAGATCCTTGCCCAATTCCACCCTCACTTCCTTACTGTTTTGTTTCAGTGACCTTTTGAGAAGCTTTGGTAACATCACGTTTCCCTCATCTAGCACATGAGTCAAGTTATCCTCTTTGG
The DNA here is from genome assembly GCF_023373465.1 of Oncorhynchus keta. Classification (NCBI taxonomy): domain Eukaryota; kingdom Metazoa; phylum Chordata; class Actinopteri; order Salmoniformes; family Salmonidae; genus Oncorhynchus; species Oncorhynchus keta. Next base: position 6,233,908 of record NC_068438.1, on the reverse strand, counting down.
CATTCTCCGGGGGATCATGGTGAATCAGGAATATGGCCCCCACAATAAAACAGCTCAGGACGGTCAGCGCACACGTGAAGCCCCACCCTCTCCCCGAGAACATATCAACAGCCAGAGGCCAAGCCATCACTTCACTTCTATGAATGCTCACAGCTGGGGAAAGGTCGGGTATAGGGAATCTTCAGAAGGAGTTTGACCCCCGTTCCATATGGGTCACGGTTCCTCTCCTACTCCTGTGATTGTTCGACAGTGTTATGGTGTCTTACCCTCTTACAATGTGTGATATGCACCCAGGTAGCTCTTTCGGCTAATCTCACCGTGAAGGCAGTCACCAGGAGTACTTGGAATGGTCCCTCCCACCGAGGCTGCTTCCATTTTTTTTTCTTTAGTGATTGGACCCAGACCCAGTCTCCTGGTTGAATCTCATGTGCCACCTCCTTCTGTAGTTCTCCTGCTGGGCATAAAACTTTTGACATACGGGTTTGGTTAATGAACAACCTTCTCATGTGTTCCACCATACTGCTTTCTATTTCTATATTCGCTTCCTCCAATCGCCCTAATTGGGGCATTCTATAGGGTCTACCAAAAACCTTCTCAAATGGAGATAGCCCCTCCCTATCGGGGTTATTCTAATAGTCATTAACACTATGGGTAGGCATTTTACCCAGTTCATTCCAGTACTTAGGTGTGTTTTCCTTAATCTAACATTTAACCGATTGGTTCATGCGTTCGATAAGGCCAGCGCTTTGGGGGTGATAAGAACAATGTTTCTTCATATTTATATTCAATTTCTGACCTATACGATCAATTACTTGATTAGAAAAATGGGAACCATTGTCGCTATAAATAGTTTCTGGCAGTCCAAATCGCGGGATAATCTCTTGACATAATGCTCTAGCCACAGTTTCTGCGTCTGCTGAAGATGTAGGAAATGCCTCTATCCATTTAGTATATTTGTCAATAATTGTTAAACACCATTTCTTATTTTCAGTTTTAGTTAATTCAATAAAGTCCATTTCCAATTGTTGGAATGGATACTTAGCCGCCGGGTATTCCCCCTGTGGTGCCCTCACTTTACCTTGGTGGTTACTTTGTGCGCATATAATGCACCTTGCGCAAAAGTTTTTAAAATAGTTAGTTATTCCATATGCTACAAAGTGTTGTTTAACTAACCCTACCATACCCCCTGTTGATACATGGCTTTGCCCATGTAACAATATAGCAGCATATTTAAACAGTGACTTTGGTAATATCGGTATATCCCCTTTGTGCCAAATTCCTCCTCTATCTTCGGCTCCCATTTTGACCCATTTAGTAATTTCCTTAATGGGGGCTCCAAGCTGACTTTCCCTCAGTATTTTGGTGTCGATATAAACTTCCTCCTTTAAGTGTGAGTCTATGTGTGAGTGTGGTTTCCCCCCCACTCTCTTCGCTTCCTCATCTGCCCGTCTATTTCCAATACTGACGCTGTCCATGCCCTTAGTATGTGCCTCGCATCTACAAATGGCTCATTTTTTTGGTAGTAGAATTGCCTCTAGTAAATTCAAGATGAGTTGCGCGTGAGTAATGGGTTTACCTGCTGTGGTTATCATGCCCCTCTTTCTCCACTGTGCTGCGAATACATGAACAGTGTTAAAGGCATAAGCGCTATCAGTATGTATCGTTATGCATTTACCCTTTCCTAATATACAAGCCCTGGTAAGGGCCACAATTTCAGCTTGTTGAGCAGAGTAATTCTTTGGTAAAGCTTCAGCTTCCAGCACCTTAGTGAGAGTCACTACTGCATAACCCGTAGCATTTGAGCCATCTGGGTTCTTTCTGGAAGAACCATCAACAAATATAGTTATTTCAGCATCTGGCAAAGGCAGATCAGTTAGATCTGGCCTGGGGAGAACCATTTTCTCTGTCTCCGTTACACAATCATGGGGGCTCCCATCTGTGGCTATAGGAATTAGAGTGGAGGGGTTCAAAGTGGTACAACGCTCAATTGTTAGGTTTGGCATATTCAACAGAATAATCATACAAGACAAATGTCTTGCTGGTGACATGTACGCCATTTTATGTTCCAATAACAAAATTGAGACGGCATGTGGGACCCTCAGTGTCAAATCATGGTATAGTACTACAGAGGCAGAGTCCTCCACAGCCCGTGCTGCAGCCACCACAGACTGCAAACACAGGGGCATTGCTTGTGCCACCTCATCGAGACGGGAGGAATAATAAACCACCGGCTTATTCTTCCCTCCGTGTCTCTGAGTCAATACTGATGTCATGAATCCCTCCCTGCAATCCACAGTCTGTGTGAACTCACGGCCATACCTAGGGAAAGCCAGAACAGTGTCAGATAACAATAGCTGTTTAATCGCCACAAACTGTTCTTCCGCCTCTTTTGTCCATACTATTTTGTCTTTAGCTGTCATAGCCTTACCATAGATCAATTTACTAAGTAACCCTGTATGCAATGCAAAGTGTGGGACCCATGCTCTACAATAGTTAATCATTCCCAAGAAACTCATCATCTGTTTTTTGTTCAATGGTTTGGGTGCTTCTAGAATGGCTGTCTTCCTGGTTGAATTGAGAGTCCTCCCTTCCTTAGTTATGGTGTGTCCTAAATAGATAACTTGTGTCTGCCAGAGCTGTAACTTCCTCTTATTAACTTTGTGACCTTGGTCAGCTAAGAAGAGGAACAGAGCAAGAGTGTCCTCTTTACAGGCCTCCTGCGAGGAGTTAGACAACAGGATATCATCCACATATGTCAAAATTTGACTTCCCTGGGGAGGGTCGAATTTTCCAAGATTCCTAGTAATAGCCTGATTATAGATTGTTGGGCTTTCCAAATAGCCTTGAACCATTCTGCTGTAAGTCCATTTCCTTCCTAAAAATGTGAACCCGAACCACCCCTGGCTGTCTGGGTGTAATGGAATACTAAAGAAAGCATTAGCAAGGTCTATCACAGTAAAGTAAGCATTCTCAGGCCTCAGCTGGTTTAACAGAGCATGTGGATCTGGTACACAAGGTGTTCTTGGTATAACACTGTTATTGACCCCTTGCAGGTCCATTACCATCCTCCAGTCAGTGCTAGGGAATGCCTTCTTTACTGGAAAAAGAGGAGAGTTACAGAACACTTCATCCCCCGGTATGATAACCCCTCCCTTTCTTAACTGTTCAAAATAGGGTGTTATTCCATCAATCGCTTCTGGTTTTAATGGGTATTGTTTTTGGTAAGGCCTATAATTTGATTTTGGGACTACTTGTACCGGTGTTACTCCTTTAATTAATCCCACATCCCCGGGACCCTCAGACCACAGATATTCAGATATCCCTTTTAAATCTTCTTCCTGTTATTCTGTCAACAGGTATTCTGCTCCCCCCCCGCTCTTACTCATGTGCAATGCGGGGGCACAGTTTGCTCTCCAGTTCAGTTTACGTCTGTATCTATCAGTGGATGGGCTATTTTGCAAACCTCCCTCCCCGTTACCCAGTCTGTCAGTTTTTTTCCCTTTGACACCCAGTATCCCATATCTTTCCACTGCTCAGTGGGTTCTTTAGCTAGGGCCACATGGGGGCACCATTTTTCTCTGTACAAGACCTGGATATGAGTAGGCAGTTCTACCTCCACAGCTGCATGAGTTGAATCATAGTAAAGCCATTTTAGACCCATGGTTCGCTCAGTGGTTCTCAGAAGTGTCCTCTCATATATCAGGTCGGGGCCGGGATGTCTGTTATACCACAGTGTACAGTGCAAGTCATCTGGCGACATTTTAGTGGGTCCTGATTTTACATCATCTGTTAGTTCTACCAATGCTTTGGGTATGTCTGTTAAACCTCCCTCAATAGATCTTGACTATACCAATAATTTGGTTCTCCTTCCCCACAGATTACCATGTTATCTTTAAACCACCTGAGCTTTCATACCTTTGTCTGTAGGCGTTATGGCAATATTCAAGAGTTTCATGACATCTCTCCCCAATAGATTCACAGGACACAACTTTGATATGAGTACTGGGACCGTCGCCTCCCCCTCAGTCATTTCATGTCTGAGAGTTATGGGAGTCGAGAGCCTCTCTACACAGTGATGGCCAGACGCAGAACGAACAATTATCTTATCCCCTGAGGGATGAATCCCTTGTGGTGCATCCTCACTGCATATTGCTGTCCTGCATGCCCCCATATCACACAGAAACTTAATTCTCTTTCCCATAACTGTAAGTGTCATGAAAGGTTTCTCTTCCTGAGCAAGTGCAAGGTCTACTGTTGCCAATTCAAATACCTCAGTCTCTGCGTCAATCCCGTCTAATTTGTTAAGGTCGGAAGTGCTATTACTACAGTCGCTGTCCTTTTCGTTGTACCAGTCCACTACTTTTTTCCTGACTATTTTAGTAGCAACAGTCTCTAGTCAGGATTCGTCCTTGTCGCTATACGAGTCAGATTTTGGGCGTCTCTCTCCTTTTCCCTTTTTGCCCCCCTGTCTTTGTAGCTTTTGTTTACAATGGCGGCTCTGATGCCCTTTTTTTTTACAATATCCACATGGAGCCTCGCATTCCCTGGCGAAATGTCCGTTTTGTTTACAATTATAACATTTTAGCTCCCCTTTCCCCCCTTTATCTTATGTTCCCTTTCTATCCGCACCCGTCCTGCACTCTCTGTTCTGCACTTTATCTTCTAATACTGCCATTAAAAACTTGTCTTTCCTATTCTCTTTTTTCCTTTTTTCTGTCTGCCCGTGCTGTTCGTGGTGGACCGCATATCTTTTTACCTCTGCGAGAGTTGCCAATCCCCACCCCACTAAGTTCTTTTTCACCTCCTTACTGATTTCAACACGCATTCCAGTTAATAAGGCTATTTTTAGTTGCTGATGATAAGGAGTATTTTGATCCCCCCCGGGGGCTGGTTCTGGCGTACCACTGTTGGCATTAAATACATCTTTTAAACGCTCTAGGTACTGACTGACTGACTCTCATTTTCTCCCTGTCTACATTCAGTTACCTTAGAGAAGTCGGGGTGTCGGTGGTAATGTTCAGTTGGGTTAGCGCAGAGTTCTGTAATTTTTGCTCTAAATGGCTCCCCAAGTCCCGCGCTCCACTGTATAATGTCCCCATTATTCCCCGTTGGCACCCAGGCTCCGCGCGCAGCAAACCAATCCTTTCCCACTACGGTTCTAACTGCTCTTTCCACCTCCCCTGTGTTTAGCCTGAAACTGGACACGAGTCCGTTTAGATCTCTTTCAAAACCTGCCATTCCTGTTTTAGGGTGTGGAATTCCTTCTACTGCCATTTCTACGTCGTTGTCGTCTATCCCAGCTTGGGGGTTGGGTAGCTCTATCAGGGGAAACTGCTCTTCTCTCTCTGCACTGTCTTCTTCCCTGCTATAGTGCTGGAAATCTCTCCCAGGCCGTGGTCTATTTTTCTCTCCTATATCGGAGGGTTTTCTAAGTAGTCCTGATCGGTTTTGATTCGGTGAAGGTGTCAGATATTTTTCCTTCCCCGACCTATTTTCTTCCTTCACTGTCTGAGTCTCTACCAATGCCCTTTCCATGTTTACCCTTCTCAATACTGTTCTAATCAGTTCTTGCTCTCTCTCTGTGCTTTTCTGCCCCTCTGGACTCACACCATCCGCTCCCAGATCATAAGCTGGAGGAGGCTCAGCACGGGAGCGGCAATTGCACTATCCTCTGAGCCATCACCACCTCATCATCGGGATTATCTCTGTATGCCTGGTCCACTAGAGAAGGATATAGGTTTTGATTCCCACCCCCACCCGATTGACCACTTTTTTCCGCTGTGGGAGCGGAGGGCAGAGTATCTTGGTCTTTCTTTTTTCTATCTACTTCCACTCTTTTCCTGGCTTCCGAAAGCCAGACCCTGGCTGTGTACAACCCTTGTTTATTCTGCTTTTTCACATTATTACCACATTCCGTATGTATCTGTTTTATAAGGGATTCCAGCTTTTCTACATTTAGATGGCTATCAAAATCGTATTTCTTTCTCCATCTTAGACCGAAATCGATGTTTCTCTTGTCTTTTTTTCTGTTCCATATAACGCTCGTCTCCCATTAGTTCCGGGGCTTTCTTTGAAGCATTCCCACCCATTCTAAATCCTTGCCGTTACTAGTAGCTATGGTATCTAATCACTTATCTATGCCTTTCTATATAATTTTAAATTCTATGTGCGTGCAGTTCTATAAATTTGTAATTTACCGTTACTTAGTTACTTTTAGTATTTTTCTGTCTGCCTATGTGTGTGTTCCTTTAAAAATAATCAGTATGTATTTTCCTTCCTGTGAACCGCGTCCATAGAAGACTTTTGATCGGACATCACATTTCACCCATAGGATATTCCTTTTGGGACTTTCAACGTTAATGTCTCATATCTCACTACTCTAGACTAAGTTAACCTTTCCTGTGAACCACGTCTATAGAAGACTTTTGATCGGACATCACATTTCACCCATAGGATATTCCTTTTGGGACTTTCAATGTTCCTGTCTCATATCTCACTACTCTAGACTAATCACTTTTCTTTTGATATTAATTTCTTTCAGCATTGTACAGGTTCAATTATTCTGTTCACCTAGAATTACCCTGCCTTCTCACAAAGCCTAATTAATCTTTATTTAGGTATGTCTTTTGAATTATTGGCTATCGTATTTGTACGGAACAAGCGTCCTAATTCTCCAATGCGTACTATATCCTCCTTGATAACCTTCTGGCTTGCAAGACCAGGATTTATTAAGCTCTAGTTTATTTGATGGTAGCGCACCAATTTCAGACCTGCTTCCTTCCTATCGATTTTGGTTAAAACCCCAGGTAGAAACCCATTTATTTGTTCAGAATATTCAAGCACCTATTATTGATCAAAATCCACTCCTTCATAACATTTTAATCAATAAATATCCTAAATAATCCCTCCCAAATTCGAGAATAAAGGCTACCGGCTGGGAAAAGCACTGTTCGTTGTATCTAGTCACCCTTCCTGATTTTCTGTGGTAGTACGCAGGCCTGAATTTTAACCTCAATTCAGAGGTCAGGTCTTTTTAGTAAAACGAGTCAAAAACTCGTCCGTGCACGATTTTCAGCGTACTACCTCCAGATTTTTTTTTTTTTTTTTACATTTTACCTTTATTTAACCAGGCAAGTCAGTTAAGAACATATTCTTATTTTCAATGATGGCCTGGGAACAGTGGGTTAACTGCCTGTTCAGGGGCAGAACAACAGATTTGTACCTTGTCAGCTCGGGGGTTTGAACTCACAACCTTCCGGTTACTAGTCCAACGCTCTAACCACTAGGCTATGCTGCCGCCCCAAAAGATAATATTTAGATCCGGGATCGAAGGACCAATTGTTAGAGGAATTCTAAATTCCTATATGTTTTGTAGCCAAAATCAAATTCGCACTCTCTCTATTTCATTAACCTCTTGAGTCGACCCCGGACGCATGCGTCCCATCTAGACATCTGGAAATGCAAATGCACTACGCTAAATGCTAATAGCACTCGTTAAAACTCAAACGTTCATTAAAACACACATTCGGGGTACTGAATTAAAGCTACACTCGTTGTGAATCCAGCCAACAAGTCAGATTTTTTAAATGCTTTTCGGGGAAAGCATGAGAAGCTATTATCTGATAGCATGCAACACCCCTAAAGACCCGCAGGGGACGTAAACAAAATAATTAGCATAGTCGGCGCTACACAAAATGCAGAAATAAAATATAAAACATTCATTACCTTTGACCATCTTCTTTGTTGGCACTCCTAGATGTCCCATAAACATCACTATTGGGTCTTTTTTCGATTAAATAGGTCCATATATAGCCTAGATATTGATCTTTGAAGACTGTGTGATCAAGGAAAAAAACACTGTTTTATAACGCAACGTCATTTGTTTAAAGTCGACGATAAACTTTCACAAAACACTTCGAAATACTTTTGTAATGCAACTTTAGGTATTAGTAAACGTTAATAATCGATCAAATTGATCACGAGGCGATGTATATTCTATAGCTGTACGTCTTGAAATAATGTCCGGATAAATCTCAACCAAAATATCCGGTTGGAGACCGGAAGAAATGGGCTGTCTCTTGTCCGTTTGACCAAGAAAAAAATCCTAGGCAAATGACAAGACTGTTGACATCGTGTGGAAGCTGTAGGTATTGCAATCTCGGCTCCAGGTAATTTGGTTTCTGTTCAACAATACATTCAAGTGGCGCATTGATATATTTTCAAGTTTTCAGTGATCAGATTTTCCTGCGCTTTTCGATGAAACGCACGTTCTGTTATAGTCACAGCCGTGATTTAACCAGTTTTAGAAACGTCTGAGTTTTTTCTATCCACACATACTAATCATATGCATATACTATATTCCTGGCATGAGTAGCAAGGCGCTGAAATGTTGCGCGATTTTTAACAGAATGTTCGAAAAAGTAGGGGGTAGACTTAACAGGTTAACCTGTTGCGACGAGCAATCCCGTATCCGGGAGCGTAATAATAGCCTCAAGCTCATTACCATAACGCAACGTTAACTAGTCATGAAAATCGCAAATGAAATGAAATAAATATATTGGCTCACAAGTTTAGCCTTTTGTTAACGACACTGTCATCTCAGATTTTCAAAAAATGCTTTTCAACCATAGCTACACAAGCATTTGTGTAAGAGTATTGATAGCTAGCATAGCATTAAGCCTCGCATTCAGCAGGCAACCCTTTCACAAAAACAAGAAAAGCATTCAAATAAAATAATTTACCTTTGAAGAACTTCGGATGTTTTCAATGAGGAGACTCAGATAGCAAATGTTCAGTTTTTCCAAAAAGATGATTTGTGTAGGAGAAATCGCTCAGTTTTGTTCATCACGTTTGGCTGAGAAAACCCCCCGAAAATTCAGTCATTACAACGCAAACTTTTTTCCAAATTAACTCCATAATATCGACAGAAACATGGCAAACGTTGTTTAGAATCAACCCTCAAGGTGTTTTTCACATATCTATTCGATGATAAGTCACTCGTGGCAGTTTGGTTTCTCCTCTGTTCAAAATGGAAAAATGCACGCACCTGGAGATTACGCAATAGTTTCGACAGAGGACACCGAGCGAACACCTGGTAAATGTAGTCTCTTATGGTCAGTTTTCCAATGATATGCCTACAAATATGTCACAATGCTCCAAACACCTTGGGGAAACGACAGAAAGTGTAGGCTCTCTCCTTGCGCATTCAGAGCCATATAAGGAGACATTGGAACACAGCGCTTCAAATCTGGCTCACTTCCTGTATGAAATTTCATCTTGATTTCTGTTGGGGGAAATTATAGTTGAAATGACTAATTATGTACACATTCCAATCAGAACTGACTAGTCCAAATGCTATAATGTACTGTACATATATGAATTTTCTCTCTTGCTCCCATTCCCAATTGTATATAATGTAGTCAGGAGTTTAGTAACAATGACGGTCTGTTCCTTGTACAAATGAATGTACTATCTCCAGACTGTCTAGAATGCTGATTTATACTGACTGACCTTGACTTCAGGCGTGGAGCGAAGGCTCGAGAACTATAGGGCCTCTCTACCGGTGAAAGAGATAGAACATTTAGAAAACGCTGATGTCATTTTCAGTTTATAACCTGTGGGAAAATGTGTATGTGGCAGTACTCTCTTGTAATAAACGCTGTTACCTGACTTTTAAGACTGGTCTCGATCTATTTCATGCACAATTAATGAATTTATAACTCATTAATTCGACCATTTAAAAAGACAAGGACACCTAAAACTTAAAAGTCATGCATGCACATTAAGTTTAATTATTTTTATTTTTTTACAGGGACAGTGCACATTAATCAATATTTCAGCACACGCAGAGCAACAGAACAAAAAGCAGCAAGACAAAATTCATAACATCTGAATAAAATGAATAAAAACATTGAGGATAACACACAATAAAGTCTGGGACTTGAGACAAGTTGGCTAGACAAGATCAAACACAGCATGGCAGTGAAATAATCAAACAAAAATGTGATCCTGTGATCAAGTATCAGATAATGTGGTACGTGTATGATGATGGGAAAAAGGCAACCACCCCCCACAAAACCACCTGAATTGATGCATGGTGAAGTCCTACACCTACACACAAATGCTTGGTTAAAATAGGCTTTTTTTCCTGCACAATGTGATATTCACTTCACACACATTGTCTACTTGTCGAACCCCATCTGAACCCAAGATGAGCTTTTTATTACACTGTTGATTGTTAACAATGTACTTGCAAACAAACACTGTAAAGCTTTCAAACATTATGTAGAGCTTTACTCTGGGCAAGAAAAAGGTTCAGCACATGGTAAGGATGGAACGGAGAGGGAAGGAATCTTCGCTGAGATCAGAGATTAATCGTATGGTGTCTGAGAAATTATTTTTCACCCAGATGTAAGTGTTGCCCGGCACCAGTTCAGGGGAGCTGCAGTGGTCGGGTAATGTGACGTAGTGAGGGGAAGGCACGGCGCTGACATGGCCACGCGAGGCCTGCATGTACATGGCATTCACCATCACGATGGACCGCTCATTCATCTTCACAGACACACTCTCCACTGTCCCCAGCAGAACTGGACACACACACACACACACACACACACACACACACACACACACACACACACACACACACACACACACACACACACACACACACACACACACACACACACACACACACACACACACACACACACACACACACTTTAGATAAGCGTTGTGAAACCCCTGTACTTCCAAGAGTCAAAGAAGATTCTAGTGCTTCCCACTGTTCTTACTAAAGATCAAAGTAGTGAGTAATGTTTCCTGTCATCTTGTGCTTCAAACTGGAGGCCTTACCTCTGCTGTGACACAGGACTTCAGTCTTCAGATCCCCCAGTGGTAGAAGTCTGGGTCCTGAGGATAATGAACAACAGTCTAATCAAATGGACAGAGACAGACTCCAGGCAGGGACACATCAGAAGACTTCCCCTTTATCTTATATGAACTAGATATAGAATTAAATATTCATATCACTTGTCTGACTTGTAGGTTGGTCTTTCAGAGACCTTTCAGAGATAAACAGACGCAACTCAAGCTGTGGCATAAATCACGGATCGATTGTATCCTGTTCCCACTGACCTGGAATCACGTTTTTGGTGGTGTTGTGTGGTTCAGGCCTTGGGTGCAGGACCCCGGCGCAGCAAGACCACAGGGAGGCATTGGGATAGCGGTGCCCACAGCAGGTGAACCCTAGCTGGGTAGGGTAGAGCAGGTCTAGCCCTGGGGCAGAACAGCAGGTCTGGGTGGAGCCGGCCTCCATCAGGACACTCCCACAGCACTGGGCCTCACCCAAGAGCCTGTCCTGAACCTGCAGGTTGTACAGAGTCCCTGCACAGCACTTCATCTGTCCACTGCTGGGGTCGTAGGCCTTCCCTCCGCAGCAGGAAACATTTCTCAACCTGTGGTGTCTTTGAAGAGAAAAAATACTTTACTTCCCAAAACCAAGAGAACATCATCTCTCATAATTTGGTGCCTTTAATGCTATTGTGCTGTCCTGTTGGGTGATCACCATATGTACTGGTCATTAAAAATGTTATGGATTTGATCCATTCTATTGAATTTTTTTTGTCTTTTTATTTTTACCCTTTTTCTTCCCAATTTCATGGTATCCAATTGGTAGTTACAGGCTTATCTCATCGCTGCAACTCCCGTAAGGACTCAGGAGAGGCGAAGGTCGAGAGCCATGCGTCCTCCGAAAACACAACCCAATGAAGCCACACTGCTTCTTGACACAATGCCCACTTAACCCGGAAGCCGGCCGCAGCAATGTGTCGGAGGAAACACCGTACACCTGGCGACTGTGTCAGCGTGCACTGTGCTCGGCCCACCACATGTCCGATTTTTTTGTTTAGTTGTCATCTACATGTGTTATTACTGTGCTTTCAACCATTTACAATGCATTCGGAAAGTGTTCAGACCCATTTCCTTTTTCCACATTATGTTATGTTAAAGCCTTAATCTAAATTGTATATAAAAAAACATCCTCATAATGACAAAGCAAAAATACGTTTTTAGAAATGTTTGCAAATGTATACAAAATCAAAAACAGAAATACCTTATTTACATAAGTATTCAGACCCTTTGCTATGAGACTCGAAATTAAGCTCAGGTGCATCCAGTTTCCATTGATCATCCTTGATATGTTTCTACAACTTGATTGGAGTCCACCTGTGCTAAATTCAATTGATTGGACATGATTTGGAAAGGCACACTCCTGTCTATATAAGGTCCCGCAGTTGACAGTGCATAACAGAGCAAAAACCAAGCCATGACATCGAAGGAATTGTACGGAGAGCTCCGAGACAGAATTGAGTCAACGCACAGATCTGGGGAAGGGTACCAAAAAATGTCTGCAGCATTGAAGGACCCCAAGAACCCAGTGGCCTCCATCATTCTTAAATGGAAGAAGATTAGAACCCCAAGACTCTTCCAAGAGCTGGCCACCTGCCCAAACTGAGAAATCAGAGGAGAAGGTCCTTGGTCAGCGAGGTGTTAAGTACAGAGAAATCATTGATGAAAACCTGCTTCAGAGAGGTTTACTTTATCCTTTTGGTATACCTTCCAACCTTCCAACATTTTCCTGTCCTGCAAAGCATTCAAAATGTATCAAATGCTTTTGGGTGTCAGGGAAAATGAATGGAGTAAAAAGTACATCATTTTCTTTAGGAATGAAGTGAAGTAAAAGTCTAAGTTGTCAAAAATATAAATAGTAAAGTAAAGTACAGATACTCAAAAAAAAACTACTTAAGTAGTACTTTCAAGTATTTTTACTTAAGTTCTTTACACCAGCGGAAATAAGGCCATGCTCATAAAAAAAAATAATAATCACCCCCTCTAATAGTAAACAGCACCTACCGCCACCGGATTCAGCCACAGAGTCAAAAGGAAAATTGATTGAAGTGCGTTACTCACAACTGCACTCACAGACTTCTCTCTTGATTCATGGCCAAAAGTATTGAGTAATGGCATCTGTATAAATGCAGACTGGAACTTCACGGGAACCACGCTACAGGTCGTGACCCACAAGCACAAGCCAGACAACAGGATGAGTTAGACAAAAACCACTACCTACTGTGTGACTCCTTTCCTGGAAACCCAAAAGCAGACATACCACCTCTCCAGTCTGGCTGTCTCACTGTCTGAATGCCACCGGCTGGAAAAAGTGAAGTGAAGGAAAGAAAGAAAGGGAGGATACCCTTAGACCTGTGGCTTCTGCAGTTGACACCCTGTTGAAATATGTCTGGGAGCCAGTAGTTTGGAAGACATGGTGCATTCCATTAAGAATTCTCCAACATCTGAGGTAGTGGGACTGGGAATGTGGGTATGTTATCTTATCAGAATTGCATCCATCAATGTCTCTCAGACATAAACATACAAAGATGCACACCCAGAAAATATTTTACACAGTTAGTTATAGTACAAGCACGCACGCACACACTTTCAAGAATCAACAATTTGGGCTCCCGAGTGGCGCAGGGGTCTAAGGCACTGCATCTCAGTGCTAGAAGCGTCACTTCAGACCCCGGTTCGATTCCAGGCTGAATCACAACCGGCCGTGATTGGGAGTACCATAGGGCGGCGCACAATTGGCCCAGCATTGTGCAGGTTTGGCCAGGGTAGGCCATCATTGCAAATAAGTATTTGTTCTTAACTGAGTTGCCTAGTTAAATATAAATAAAAACACTTAGACAGGAGGCTGGATACATTCTGCTGAAGATGAAGTGATCTAATTATTAGCCCTTAGGCACTCTGAACTGTGCTTGCAGACAGTGATAACCCCACATCTTTGGGATAAACTACCTGGCTAGGTTCAACTCCCTACAGTTTCCACACTACAGTGCAACTCACTTGCGTCCGTTGCAGCAGATTTCATACTGAGGGTCGTATGTCTCCTCCCCACAGCACAATGGCCTGGATTTGCCTGGATCGTTCAGATGAACTCGTGAGCCACACACCATCTCACGGGATGGCAGATACAAGTGGCCACCTGGGGAGCACTGGTACCCATCCTCCACCACATGGTGCAAGGTCTGGTTACAGCACAGCACCCCTCGGTCCTCTACACCATACGGAGTTGTACCACAGCACTGGGAGAGAGACACACCAGTCAGCAGGGTATCAACAACACACACACACACACAACATGTGCGACGACCCTCCCACTCTGTCTGTCGTATTCTCTCTTTGTTCTTGTTTCCTTATTAGGATGCCGGTGGGCGGAGTTGGGCAGGTCGTCAGCTACATGGGAAACACCTGGGCCAGGTGTCTCCCAGGATAAATAGACCTCTTCCACATTCATGGAAGAGACTCTCTCCATGCAGACACCTTTTGTAGATTGTGTTGTGGTTCTTGGTGGCCTTTTGTTTGCTTTGGCACCTTTCATCACCCTGCATTATCACTTTCATTCATGCATGCAAAACACTCACTTACACTACTGATTACACACACCATTGTATATTATACTTAGTTGCTTTAGTTAATAAATACATATTTTGCTACTCCTTATCTCCACGTTGTCTCCCTTTGTTACGGGCTTTGAGCCGGTTCGTGACAAGTGGGTGCTCATCCAGGATCGTTGAACTATTGGTTTGGGAGACCGTGGAGGTACGTGTTTGGTTTGAATATTGTGTTTGAGTGTGATTGGCCCAGTATTGGTTGTTTGGTTTGTGTGCTGCGTTGGAGAGAGTATAATGGTTAGTTTCCAGGCCTTGCCTAGCCTGAACTTGTTCTACTCTGTTGGGAAGTCAGTCTGAGGTGAGTAAATCGGCTGTGTACCTCGGTAGGAGATTTGTGTAGGGTAGTGGAACTTGCTACCCGGAGCTGTAGCCTTTTTCCCCTGATAGGCTTAGCGACGTGTTTCAATTTTGGACATGTTGGGCATGGTTAAATGTTTGTTATTTTTGTGTGGTGTCTGTGGACTGAGCAGTTGTCTCGGGGGCACATCCGTGGCTTGGTGGAATTTGCCAGCATGCTGGGGAGTTCTATTTCCTTGCCAGCGGGCTACAGTGCGTAAATACCCACCGCAAATCTGCACGAAGACTAGGGTTGAGTTATTGTAGGTTTTGGGGAAGCTCTGTATCTCATCTCTCTTCTGTGGTGCTCAGGGTGATTGTCATTTCTCTGGTTGTGGTCTGATGTGCTCAGCGGGGTTGAGCAAGAATATTTACTTATGACTATGGTGTCTCATGTACACAAGTTCATTCGCTTTCCATCAGAGGAACTGTTAGAATTATGTACTAAAGAACAGCTGTTGAAGATCGCTGAACACTACAAGGTTAAATGATTGAAATGATGGAAATTCTGTTTTGTTGGAAGTGACTGTGAGTCGTTGGAAGTGACTGTGAGTCGTTGGAAGTGACTGTGAGTCGTTGGAAGTGACTGTGAGTCGTTGGAGGTGACTGTGAGTCGTTGGAGGTGACTGTGAGTCGTTGGAGGTGACTGTGAGTCGTTGGAGGTGACTGTGAGTCGTTGGAGGTGACTGAGTCGTTGGAGGTGACTGTGAGTCGTTGGGAGTTGTTAGAATGAAGGACCCTGATGTTCTTTTCGTTGGAGTTTGTAGCTGTTGTGGTCTTTTGTGCCATGTTCCTGAATGTTTACGTGACTGACCAATGTTTTGGGTTGTCATGTTCTATCTTTCCTGTCTGTTCCCCCCTGGTCTTGTGTTCTTCTTTCCTCTTAAATATTGCTTCCTATGCGCAAAGGTTGCTGAGGTCTGGGGAGGAGGAGGTTGGATGGGGCAGGTGGAGGTGTGAACTCATAACCCCTCACCAATTTGGGACGCAGGGGCTGTGTCAATTTGGGACGCAGGGGCTGTGTCAATTTAATAATAATAATAAATGCCATTTAGCAGACGCTTTTATCCAAAGCGACTTACAGTCATGTGTGCATACATTCTACGTATGGGTGGTCCCGGGGATCGAACCCACTACCCTGGCGTTACAAGCGCCATGCTCTACCAACTGAGCTACAGAAGGACCACATGGGACGCAGAGGCTGTGTCAATTTGGGACGCAGAGGCTGTGTCAATTTGGGAGGCTGTGTCAATTTGGGAGGCTGTGTCAATTTGGGAGGCTGTGTCAATTTGGGAGGCTGTGTCAATTTGGGAGGCTGTGTCAATTTGGGACGCAGAGGCTGTGTCAATTTGGGACGCGGAGGCTGTGTCAATTTGGGGCAGAGGCTGTGTCAATTTGGGGCAGAGGCTGTGTCAATTTGGGACGCAGAGGCTGTGTCAATTTGGGACGCAGAGGCTGTGTCAATTTGGGACGCAGAGGCTGTGTCAATTTGGGAGGCTGTGTCAATTTGGGAGGCTGTGTCAATTTGGGACGCAGAGGCTGTGTCAATTTGGGACACAGAGGCTGGTATGATGTTCCGGGGTCCTTGTTGGTCCCCGGTTTTATGGGGGGGAATGTGACGACCCTCCCACTCTGTCTGCCGTATTATCTCTTTGTTCTTGTTTCCTTATTAGGATGCCGGTGGGCGGAGTTGGGCAGGTCGTCAGCTACATGGGAAACACCTGGGCCAGGTGTCTCCCAGGATAAATAGACCTCTTCCACATTCATGGAAGAGACTCTCTCCATGCAGACACCTTTTGTAGGTTGTGGTTCTTGGTGGCCTTTTGTTTGCTTTGGCACCTTTCATCACCCTGCATTATCACCATTCATGCATGCAAAACACTCACTTACACTACTGATTACTGATTACACACACCATTGTATATTATACTTACTTGCTTTAGTTAATAAATGCATATTTTGCTACTCCTTATCTCCACGTTGTCTCCCTTTGTTACGGGCTTTGAGCCGGTTCGTGACACATGAATAACAGACATGCAGACACACCGTGGCATGCACATACCCAAAACTCAAACCCAATCACAAAAGTTCACATGCTATAAAAGAGTAACTTTCTTACCAGGGGACCTGTGCACTCATCCTCTACCAACAGTGCTAAGCGTTAGAAAAGAGACCTCTAGTTATCTGTCGTCTGACACACTCTCACACAAAAGAGGAGCTGCTCTACTCTCAACTGGTTGCAGGGTGGGGCTTACAGAACTAAATGTGCTGTCAGAACTGACATGGTACCGCATAGAGCCCAAGTAAAGCAAACACCATAAATAGTTATTGTTACTGGTAAATCATGGGGCGGATTTTCTCCTTGATAGACAGCACTCTAGAACATTGGCAATGAGTATGTGACACCCACTTTCCAATGGGGCCCTGTCTAAACATTCTGAGTGCACTTAAATCGGTCTGTTAACTTATAGTGTCAGCCTTGTCTTACATTGCCACTTTTAGATATTTCTGCCATTTTAGACATACTTTACCTGCATTGTCTTTATGCCTCGACCAACAACAACTCAACAGGTAGATGGATGATTAAGCTGTTTTACATGACTTTGACTGACAGGAGGAGAACTGAACCTAATGTAGTGGAGGAAGATCAGTGAAGTAGGCCTTAGGTCTACTGGACTCACCAGGTTTACTCCAAGCACCTTATTGGACAGCTTCCCGCAACAGCAGGTTTTGATGTCTGGATTGTACACCTTAGAGCCACAGCTAGCACTATGGTAGTGACCTGGGCAGACAGATGGGAAGGAGGGAGGACCAAGAAAGGGAGATCATGAACTAATTTGTAATTACCCAACACAATCTATATTGTTTCCAGCAGCTGCCAGGAAGATGCGAAACAATGTACTGTTGCTTAAGAGGGCCACATGAAAGAGGTTCTGGTTGTTATATGCAGTGGTGTAAAGTACTTAACCTTGTGTAGTCTTAACATTCTGATTACACCCCTAAAATAAGGCAGCTTAATTACATTTTAAACCCCAAATCTAACACACCTGTCATAATTGTTTTCTTTACTAAAGTAGAGGTGTATTATTATTATTTCTAAAGTTACTGCATAGGGGTAAACATTTTTTTTAGCAAGACATAGCACTTGTACAGCCTAAGAAAGTAGCAGAAAGAAGTTTTGAATGCATTTTATTGAAGGGAAACAATAACAGTCTTGAACCTTTTTGGCAACATCGTGACATATTATTATATACTGTACAATGAGGAATTCAACTACAAAATACTAGTCTTCTCCCATTTTTTTGAACCATTGCCCCCCCACCCACAAGGTGTATAAACAGCAATAAATAAGAATAAAATAAGATAATAGACAACAAATACGTGAAGAACATAAATCAAACAACTCTAATTAGCACATGTAGGACAGTATGCAAGTGTGTGTGCATGGACATTACAGATGTATTTATCACATGTGCAGCACATAGTATTTGTTTTACAGTTTCCTCCTCTTGCCTGCCCCAGCTGCAGACTCAGGTGGATCAGGACAAGATTCAGCCCCCTGAATAGCTTTCACAAGCGCTGCAGAGGCTGCTGTATGGGGGAGGCGCTCCCTTCTTTGAATGTGTGGGGTTACAAGTACCTTTCCCAGCTGCTCCAGGAACATCCTCATGTTCCGCTTATCAGGCATCCAGGTCGGGTTGATCTTGTTCCATATCATGAAGGCATTGTATGAGGACTTGGCTCTGTCATAACCTCACATGGTCTCTCCTATCTTTGCTATGCAGACGACACACAATTAATCTTCTCCTTTCCCCCTTCTGATGACCAGGTGGCGAATCGCATCTCTGCATGTCTGGCAGACATATCAGTGTGGATGACGGATCACCACCTCAAGCTGAACCTCAGCAAGACGGAGCTCCTCTTCTTCCCGGGGAAGGACTGCCCGTTCCATGATCTCGCCATCACGGTTGACAACTCCATTGTGTCCTCCTCCCAGAGCGCTAAGAACCTTGGCGTGATCCTGGACAACACCCTGACGTTCTCAACTAACATCAAGGCGGTGTCCCGAGGTTCATGCTCTACAACATCCGCAGAGTACGACCCTGCCTCACACAGGAAGCGGCGCAGGTCCTAATCCAGGCACTTGTCATCTCCCGTCTTGATTACTGCAACTCGCTGTTGGCTGGGCTCCCTGCCTGTGCCATTAAACCCCTACAACTCAT
This sequence comes from Oncorhynchus keta, assembly GCF_023373465.1. Classification (NCBI taxonomy): domain Eukaryota; kingdom Metazoa; phylum Chordata; class Actinopteri; order Salmoniformes; family Salmonidae; genus Oncorhynchus; species Oncorhynchus keta. Next base: position 6,214,836 of record NC_068438.1, on the reverse strand, counting down.
CCAGAATGCCGCAGCCCGTCTGGTGTTCAACCTTCCCAAGTTCTCTCACGTCACCCCGCTCCTCCGCTCTCTCCACTGGCTTCCAGTTGAAGCTCGCATCCGCTACAAGACCATGGTGCTTGCCTACGGAGCTGTGAGGGGAACGGCACCTCAGTACCTCCAGGCTCTGATCAGGCCCTACACCCAAACAAGGGCACTGCGTTCATCCACCTCTGGCCTGCTCGCCTCCCTACCACTGAGGAAGTACAGTTCCCGCTCAGCCCAGTCAAAACTGTTCGCTGCTCTGGCCCCCAATGGTGGAACAAACTCCCTCACGACGCCAGGACAGCGGAGTCAATCACCACCTTCCGGAGACACCTGAAACCCCACCTCTTCAAGGAATACCTAGGATAGGGTAAGTAAGGGTAAGTAATCCTTCTCACCCCCAAAAAAAAAAAAAGATTTAGATGCAAGTGGCTGTTCCACTGGATGTCATAAGGTGTATGCACCAATTTGTAAGTCGCTCTGGATAAGAGCGTCTGCTAAATGACTTAAATGTAATGTAAATGTAAAGGACACATCAGTGATGTTATGGAAGATGACCAGGAGCCAGCGGGCTGTCATCGTCCTGCAGCTGTAAGTTCCAATCACCTTGTCCAGGTTGTCCACACCTCCTTTGTTGTGGTTGTAGTCCAGGATGATGGCTGGCTTCCTGTCCTCACGAGCACTGATCTCAGCCGTTTTGTGCAGTGTGCTCAGGAGGACCACATTCTTGTTTCTCTTTGGGAGGTAAGAAACTAGAGTGGTGGTGAAGGCAAACTTTTATGAGAAGGCCTTTCTCCCCCTTGTTGCGAGGAGTGCAGGGGGGAGCTCAGGCTGGTTCTTTCTAATTGTGCCCACCATGGCGATCTTCCTCTTCAGGAGCTGCTGGCTGAGTTAAGAGGTGAGGAAATTGTCACGTGACATTGTGCCCCCTCAGCCCATCAACCCGCATTCCCTGGTTCTTCTCCGGGTCTCCACTAGTCGGCTTCCCTGTGTAGACTTGCATCTTCCAAGAGTAGCTGGATTGTGCATCACAGGGCCATCCATATCTTGATGCCATACTTTGCTGGCTTGCTGGGCATTTACTGCTGGAAAGGACAGTGACCTTTTGACAAAAGAGATTACTATCAGTAATTAGTATCATTGTCACAGAGAACAATCACATAAATCAATGATATTACAGAAATACATAATAAAATGTTGTATTGCGTCAGATAACAACATTGACGAATACGCTGATTCGGTGTGCGAGTTCATTAGTAACATGCGTTGAAGATGTCGTTCCCATAGCAACGATTAAAACATTCCCTAACCAGAAACCGTGGATTGATGGCAGCATTCGCGTGAAACTGAAAACGCGAACCACTGCTTTTAATCAGGGCAAGGTGACTGGTAACATGACTGAATACAAACAGTGCAGCTATTCCCTCCGCAAGGCTATCAAACAAGCTAAGTGTCAGTACAGAGACAAAGTAGAATCTCAATTCAACGGCTCAGACACAAGAGGCATGTGGCAGGGTCTACAGTGAATCACGGACTACAAGAAGAAAACCAGCCCAGTCACGGACCAGGATGTCTTGCTCCCAGGCAGACTAAATAACTTTTTTGCCCGCTTTGAGGACAATACAGTGCCACTGACACGGCCTGCAACGGAAACATGCGGACTCTCCTTCACTGCAGCCGAGGTGAGTAAGACATTTAAACGTGTTAACCCTCGCAAGGCTGCAGGCCCAGACGGCATCCCCAGCCGCACCCTCAAAGCACGCGCAGACCAGCTGGCCGGTGTGTTTTACGGACATATTCAATCAATCCCTATACCAGTCTGCTGTTCCCACATGCTTCAAGAGGGCCACCATTGGTCCTGTTCCCAAGAAAGCTAAGGTAACTGAGCTAAACGACTACCGCCCCGTAGCACTCACTTCCGTCATCATGAAGTGCTTTGAGAGACTAGTCAAGGACCATATCACCTCCACCCTACCTGACACCCTAGACCCACTCCAATTTGCTTACCGCCCAAATAGGTCCACAGACGATGCAATCTCAACCACACTGCACACTGCCCTAACCCATCTGGACAAGAGGAATACCTATGTGAGAATGCTGTTCATCGACTACAGCTCAGCATTTAACACCATAGTACCCTCCAAACTCGTCACCGTCTTCCTGACGGGCCGCCCCCAGGTGGTGAGGGTAGGTAACAACATCTCCACCCTGCTGATCCTCAACACTGGGGCCCCACAAGGGTGCGTTCTGAGCCCTCTCCTGTACTCCCTGTTCACCCACGACTGCGTATCCTGGCGGGCTGTATCACCGCCTGGTACGGCAACTGCTCCGCCCACAACCGTAAGGCTCTCCAGAGGGTAGTGAGGTCTGCACAACGCATTACCGGGGGCAAACTACCTGCCATCAAGGACAACAACCACCCGAGCCACTGCCTGTTCACCCCGCTATCATCCAGAAGGCGAGGTCATTACAGGTGCATCAAAGCTGGGACCGAGAGACTGAAAAACAGCTTCTATCTCAAGGCCATCAGACTGTTAAACAGCCACCACTAACATTGAGTGGCTGCTGCCAACACACTGACACTGACACTGACTCAACTCCAGCCACTTTAATAATGGGAATTGATGGGAAATTATGTAAAATATATCACTAGCCACTTTAAACAATGCTACCTTATATAATGTTACATACCCACATTATTGGGGTCCTTCTGTAGCTCAGTTGGTAGAGCATGGCGCTTGTAACGCCAGGGTAGTGGGTTCGATCCCGGGACCACCCATACGTAGAATGTATACATGACTGTAAGTCGCTTTGGATAAAAGCGTCTGCTAAATGGCATATATTATTATTATTTATATTATTATTCATCTCATATGCATACGTATATACTGTACTCTATCATCTACTGCATCCTTATGTAATACATGTATCACTAGCCACTTTAACTATGCCACTATGTTTACATACTCATCTCATATGTATATACTGTACTCGATACCATCTACTGTATCTTGCCTATGCTGCTCTGTACCATCACTCATTCATATATCTTTATGTACATATTCTTTATCCCCTTACTGTGTATAAGACAGTAGTTTTGGAATTGTTAGTTAGATTACTTGTTGGTTATTACTGCATTGTCGGAACTAGAAGCACAAGCATTTCGCTACACTCGCATTAACATCTGCTAACCATGTGTATGTGACAAATAAAATTTGATTTGATTTGAAATTAACTGTGAAAATCACTTACATTTTTATTTTCATCTGTAATGTACCTCTGAATGGAACCAGTTGCTCATCCACCGTTACTTCAGGCCCAGGGTTGTAGAGGTATGGCAGACACTTCACCCACTTCTCCCAGACCTCTCTTACGGTCGCCAGTTTGTCTGTCACACATCTTGCAGGTCTTCAAATCGTAGCATTCTTGAGAAAGTGTGAAATACGTTCAGTGGTATCGTGGCACGGAAAATCACCCTTCCACTCTCTGCATCCCAGAGACGACATGTAGCCTCGCCTCGATGCCACTGACATGTAGCCCTATGTAGGCATGCAGGTCAATCCCATCTATCCTTTTACAGTTCCATATTTACGGAAACCCTCCAAATTTGTCATCTCCAGGATATTTTTTTTCAATGGCTCGTGTGATGGACATGTAGAATGTTGAGGCGATGTCCTGGCCAAGGGCAACTGCATGTCTTGTGTGCCCGGGGTTCATCCTTATGACATTGTGTGCTGCCATCCTTCCCTGGTTGTCATGTGGTGACAAGGACCATGTTACTTTGCTGTTCTTTAACAAAAATGTCTCTCTTTCAGCTCGGGGGATTTCTTCTTCATCTGAAGATGATGCATCGTGCTCTGGGTTGTATTCTTCCCCATCTTCTTCAGATACCTCCTCCTCTTCTAAATCTTTCTTCTCTTGTTCCTCCTGGACATCTGAAAAAATCTGATCTACGACCTGTTGGACACTGAAACATGCAATCATGGCTTCACCGAAGAGAGAACTGGGGGGACTGTCATCTGCAGCACCTTTATAGCCTCTGACTGCATTCCCCATTAGTAAACAATGCTTTCAATAATTGTTTATTTTGTCTGAAATGTTGTTTATTTTGTATGACATTGTTTTAATTTTGTCTGTGAACTTGAGTCGTGTGTTTCTTGTTTTAGTTTTGCCTGAGTTCAATCAGTAGTGTGTGTGTGTGTGTGTGTGTGTGTGTGTGTGTGTGTGTGTGTGTGTGTGTGTGTGTGTGTGTGTGTGTGTGTGTGTGTGTGTGTGTGTGTGTGTGTGTGTGTGTGTGTGTGTGTGTGTGCGTGTCTTTGTGGTAAATTATTTTATAACTGCCGGGTCAAAAAAGACTCTAAGACGATCTTTGTACCCGGTGGTGTACACATTTAATGGAAATATGAGCAAAGGCGATGTTTCACTTTTTCTAATGTTGGGGTCACTTGGAAAAGTCATAAAATTTCAAGTTGAAAAAATATCATTTAGGGGGTTTTCTCTGCTGTTAAACAGAGTGGTCATTTTTTACCTTTAAGACAACACAAGGGTTAAGTGAAAATACTTTAAACTACTACTTAAGTTGTTTTGGGGGGGTATCTGTACTGTACTATTCATATTTTGGAGAACTTTTCCTTCACTACATTGCTAAAGATAATAATGTACTTTTTACTCCATACATTTTCACTGACATCCAAAAGTACTCGTTACATTTTGATTGCTTAGCAGGACAGGAAAATGGTCCAATTCACACTCTTAACAAGAGAACATCTCTGGTCATCCCTACTGCCTCTGATCTGGCGGACTGACTAAATACACATGCTTCGTTTGTAAATGATGTCTGAGTGTTGAAGTGCCCTATGCTTTCCATAAATAAAAAACAATAAAATGGTATCATCTGGTTTGCTTAATATAAGGAATCTGAAATTATTTGTACTTCTACTTTTGATAGTTTAGTATATTTTAGCAATTACATTTAATTTTGATACTAAAGTATATTTAAAACCAAAATACTTTTAGACTTTTAGTCAAGTAGTATTTTACTAGGTGACTTTCACTTTTACTTGAGTCATTTTCTATTAAGCTATCTTTACTTTTACTCAAGTATGGGTACTTTTCCCATCACTGGTTATATGTGACCTATGTAGCCCAGTAATCTCCTCCAATTAACTCTGTACATGAATGGCGCTGATGCGTTGGTAGTACCCATCTCGGTAACGACCATGTTTAAAAACATTTTTAATTGACTTTCATTTATTCTGGGGAGCCCAATTGAGACCAGCATCTCATTTGCAATGGTGCCCTGAGAACAAACATTCCATCAACACAGAAGATACAAACTAGTCAGCTATGAATACGAGGTTGAGGTCCAGTCGATCTTCTGATACAAGACGCAGTGATGAATATTGAAACTGTCACCTGTAATAAAGCGAAGGACGCTTTGGTAGATGACATCCAATGGTATAAGAGTAGCGGCTGCTGAATTTTGATAAATGGTGACACCATAGTTAAGAACTGGCCGGAAAATTGACTGCACAATGTCATGACTGTCCTGTGAGGATCCAAATAGGTCAGATCAGCTCTGCACTAAATAACACCAACCAGACCCTCTCTCACCCATTTAGGGTGAAAAGTATACACTCAACAGTGGGGCAAAAAAAGTATTTAGTCAGCCAACAATTGTGCAAGTTCTCCCACTTAAAAAGATGAGAGAGGCCTTTTCATCATAGGTGCACTTCAACTATGACAGACAAAATGAGAAAACAAATACAGAAATCACATTGTAGGATTTTTAATGAATTTATTTGCAAATTATGGTGGAAAATAAGTATTTGGTCAATAACAAAAGTTTATCTCAATACTTTGTTATATACCCTCTGTTGGCAATGACAGAGGTCAAACGTTTTCTGTAAGTCTTAACAAGTTTTCACACACTGTTGCTGGTATTTTGGCCAATTCCTCCATGCAGATCTCCTCTAGAGCAGTGATGTTTTGGGGCTGTTGCTGGGCAACACAGACTTTCAACTCCCTCCAAAGATTTTCTATGGGGTTGAGATCTGGAGACTGGCTAGGCCACTCCAGGACCTTGAAATGCTTCTTACGAAGCCACTCCTTCGTTGCCCGGGTGGTGTGTTTGGGATAATTGTCATGCTGAAAGACCCAGCCACGTTATCTTCAATGCCCTTGCTGATGGAAGGAGGTTTTCACTCAAAATCTCACGATACATGGCCCCATTCATTCTTTCCTTTACACAAATCAGTCGTCCTGGTACCTTTGCAGAGAAACAGCCCCAAAACATGATGTTTACACTCCCATGCTTCACAGTAGGTATGGTGTTCTTTGGATGCAACTCAGCATTCTTTGTCCTCCAAACACAACGAGTTGAGTTTACCAAAAAGTTATATTTTGGTTTCATCTGACCATATGACATTCTCCCAATCTTTCTTCTGGATCATCTAAATGCTCTCTAGCAAACTTCAGACCGGCCTGGACATGTACTGGCTTAAGCAGGGGGACACGTCTGGCACTGCAGGACTTGAGTCCCTGGCGGCGTAGTGTGTTACTGATGGTAGGCTTTGTTACTTTGGTCCCAGCTCTCTGCAGGTCATTCACTAGGTCCCCCCGTGTGGTGCTGGGATTTTTGCTCACCGTTCTTGTGATCATTTTGACACCACGGGGTGAGATCTTGCGTGGCGCCCCAGATCGAGGGAGATTATCACTGGTCTTGTATGTCTTCCATTTCCTAATAATTGCTCCCACAGTTGATTTCTTCAAACCAAGCTGCTTACCTATTGCAGATTCAGTCTTCCCAGCCTGGTGCAGGTCTACAATATTGTTTCTGGTGTCCTTTGACAGCTCTTTGGTCTTGGCCATAGTGGAGTTTGGAGTGTGACTGTTTGAGGTTGTGGACAGGTGTCTTTTATTCTGATAACAAGTTCAAACAGGTGCCATTAATACAGGTAACAAGTGGAGGACAGAGGAGCCTCTTAAAGAAGATGTTACAGGTCTGTGAGAGCCAGAAATCTTGCTTGTTTGTAGGTGACCAAATTCTTATTTTCCACAAAAATTTTACAAATAAATTCATAAAAAATCCTACAATGTGATTTTCTGACATTTTTTTGTTCAAGTGTACCTATGATGAAAATTACAGGCCTGTCTCATCTTTTTAAGTGGGAGAACTTGCACAATTGGTGCCTGACGAAATACTTTTTTGCCCCACTGTATACGTGTGAGGTCCATCCGATGCATTGTGTATGAAATCTGAAATATTATGAAAGTGTTTTGATTAAGAGAGGGATGGGATTTTAGAAACATTTTTCTATAAGAGGACATTTTTCTATAACTGTGCACAGTAAGTAGTCACCTCCCCCTTGAGTGAGGTCAGAGAGCATGTCAGCCTGCCGGAACCGCCCCTTTCCTGCAAACTGTATACATTTTCGATTAAGAAATTAAGAAATTAACATACTAGAGAGACATAGAGCTGCAGCTCATGTTTAAAGTGGATTCAAAACGTTTAATCTCAACACGAGGTAGGGACAATAAAATCACCTGGACAATCACTGGTACGGCTGATTAGCTGTCTGAAGTAAAGTATCTAGAAAGCGAATTGAAGTGGAACCATTATACTACTCTTCTCAAACCCCCGTGGTACGCTACTCTCATCACCCCACTGGGAACCATCGACACGGCTGGCTAGCCTACCTTCAAAGAAGCATCTTTCAGAGCGAATTGAAGGAGAATAAACTTTTAGTTCTGTTCAGGATACCGGACGACTGCAAAGGAGAACAGTAGAAGATGGGTGGGGGCCCCTTTTGGACAATCAGAGCCTTACAAGCATGGAGCAAAAAGGCCCAACTAACTCCTTTTCCAAAAAGGCCCGGGTTAGGAGGGATACACGGCAAACCAAGGCATTTCCACTCGAAGCAAACAGTGCTTCGTGTGCAAATTATAAGTGAGAGTAACCTGTTTAGAGAAATGTAATCATCGAATATTGTAAGAGCTTTCATTGTCTGCTTATATGCTCCCTTTATTTATCTTACGGTTCTGACTTGGTGTACAGGGAGAACACTGTAAGAATGGCCCATGTTCTGAATTCTGTCACTGTGCATTTCAAAAGTGCTAAACAAATTGTTATATTGACTACGTCCGTCCTAGCTCGCTCATTAATGTCTTAATCGAACGCCATACTTACGCCATAGTTTATGGATCTCAATTGTCATTGAAAAACCACATTTAAGCAAGTCAGCCATATCAACTATGTTTCTTTTAAAGGCAGTAAATGAGGCTAAATCTTATCGTTGCCAGACAAGGCTCCGCTGATAGCCAGGTGTAGCAGTGGTAAGATGTTGAGGCTGCTGTTGGGACAGCTTTATGTAGGCCGTTTGTGGGCACCGTTTGTCACCGTTATAGTGCAATTAATGTATTGTTTAGTGTTGTGTCGTGGCTTTGCTGGCATGCATCCCACCAAGATTTACATGCTAAAATTGGCACTGCTCTCAGACTCGCAAAGATGCACCCCGAGTCTGAAAGATAGGGAAAATATTTTCCACTGTTTATTATAGTGGAAACGCACACACACACACACACACACACACACACACACACACACACACACACACACACACACACACACACACACACACACACACACACACACACACACTGCAGATAAGTAGTAAACCTTGTGCTGTCTTACCTGGAGTATGGCTGAGTGTTCCCTCACAGCAGGTCTGGTCATGTGAGTAACTTTGTCCCTGGAGACATGTAGGGTTCACACAGCAACGTTCTGTTATTGGGTTAAAGCAGGCACTTTGACCACAAGGCTTCTCCCCAGGCATACTGCATGTGGAGAAACAGACACACACACAGACACACACACACAATTAGATGAATAAACATGTACATAAAGACACACATAAACAAACCATAAACATAATTATGTACACAAATACACATGCTCAAGCTCAGTTACTCTTTTATTTATTTTTTAAATAATCCATAAGCATGTTTTTAATTATTCCACCCCTCTCAGACAAAAGGTTGACAGTTAATGGTTGAGGTTTTCATAATATCAATGTGCTTGTCGGTAGACCATTCCAATGTCTCGGGCCAAGACCAAGAGCCTAAACCCACAAGGAAAATAAAACTATTTGTAACACCTACAAAGAACCTTCAGAAAAGCTGACATGTTTAAAATATATATATATATATATATATTGCATCATTTAAAACAGGTGTCATTCCCATTGTGGCTTTGACCCAAAAGGACCACTTATGATTTTATAACCTGAATGTAAATGAAATGGTTGAATTGAACATTGAATAAAGAAAGTTAGACATGAGGTTCAATGTATGGTTGAAGGGAAAAGGAAACCTTACCAGTTTGGAGAACTCTGAGCAATTGCTTTGTTCTGAAAAATAGAAAGAACAAAATACACACAAAGATGACAAACCATCATAATGTGAAGTTTCATTACAACCATACAAAACGAGTAGGTTGCCTTTTACTAACATTAAACATTGTCCTTTCAGATGAGATATTTGTTAACGTTCAGTTTTTCACTGATATTTGCTTCATGTACAAGTAAAGGCATTGTGGTAGGAAAAGGTTCACAAAAAAAAGAGGCGCATAGTATAGGCTGTCACAAATTCCTGGCCATAGAGAGGCTTTTATTCTCTATTTTGGTGAGGACAGGGTGTGACTGGGGTGGGCTTTCTAGTTTCTTTATTTCTATGTTTTCTATTTCTTTGTGTTTGGCCGGGTGTGGTTCTCAATCAGAGGCAGCTGTCTATCGTTGTCTCTGATTGAGAATCATACTTAGGCAGCTTTTTCCCCACCTGTGTTTTGTGGGTAGTTATTTTCTGTTTTGTGTTTCTGCACCTGAGAGAACTTTTCGTTGTCGTTTTGCACTTTGTTATTTTGTTTCAGTGGTCAAGTGTTTTGAAAATAAATCATGAACACGTAGCACGCTGCGCTTTGGTCCTCTTCTTCAGACGAGCATGACATAGGCTAGACATAACATCAAACAAAACAGCCTCCCCACCCTCCCCAGCTGAGGGACGGGGCTGGAGAAATGTAATCACTCTCTAATTCATAGAAAGAATCAATGGGTACATATTATTCATTTATATGTCCAAAAATGGATGTAGAAACTGCTGATTGCCCCTTTAAGGACTTTTAACACCCTTCCACATTACATAAGCCCCCCATATACTCAATATTACACATCCCCTTAATATCCAAAATACCTGAATATTGCACATCCCTATAACCTCCCTTTTATATTACACACTTGGTTACATTTCACTGTAGTTCACTATCGCATATTCACTAATGAGTGAGTCCAAATGTAGGGTGATGATGGCGCCGACAGACATGACAGCTCTGCTTCTAGCTCCTAAGCAACTTTGCAGTATTTCACTTTTTTTGTGTGTTATTTCTTACATTATTAACCCAGAAGTTTTTTTGTGTTATTACATACAGCCGGAAATAACTTTTGGATATCAGAGCGGTAACTCACCAACATTATGACCAGAAATATGACTTTCCCAAATTGGATCCTTTGTTCGTACACCCCAGGGCAATTAATTTATCCCAGAGGCTGCTCCAAGATGCCACCAGCGGAGAAGAGATATTCAGAGATATACTTCTAGTCCAGTGCGACCAGCCACCGCTTCCAAGTATTTTACTCACTACTGTTTCGTCCCTGGGTAATAAAGTAGATGAGCTCAGGGCGAGGATCTCCTTCCAGTGAGACATCAGGGACTGTAACATACTCTGTTTCACGGAATCATGGCTCCTTCCAGATATACTATCACCGTCCATACAGCCAGCTGGGTTCTCAGTACATCGCGCAGACAGGAATAAAGACCTCTCCTCGAAGATGAAAGGCGGTTGTTTATGTTTCATGATTAGCTAATCATGGTGTGCTTGTGATAATGTACAGGAACTTAAGTCCTTTTGTTCTCCCAGCCTAGAATATCTCCCAATCAAATGTCCACCATATTACCTCCCAAGAGCATTCGCTTTGGTTATAGTCACAGCCATGTATATTCCCCCTCGAGCCGATACCATAACGGCCCTCACTGAACTTTGTGCAAAGTGGAAACCACATATCCTGAGGCCAAATTTATTATTGGCAATTCAACGGCTCAGACACGAGACGTATGTGGCAGGGTCTACAGAGAATCACGGATTACAAAGGGAAAGCCAGGCACGTTGTGGACACCTACGTCTTGCTTCTGAATAAGCTAAACACCTTCATTGCCCACTTTGAGGATAAATAACACAGTGCCATCAACGTGGTCCGCTTCCAAGGACTGTGGGCTCTCGTTCTTCGTGGCCGACGTGAGTAAGACATTTAGGAGTGTTAACTCTCGCAAGGTTGCCGGCCCAGACGGTATCCCTAGCCGTGTCCTCAGAGCATGCGCAGACCAGCTGGCTGGTGTGTTTACGGACATATTTAATCTCTCCCGATCCCAGTCTGCTGTCCCCACTTGCGTCAAGATGTTCACCATTGCTCCTGTACCCAAGAAAGCAAAGGTAACTGAACTAAATTACTATTGCCCCGTAGCACTCACTTCTGTTATCATTAAGTATTTTGAGAGGCTAGTTAAGGATCATATCATCTTCACCTTACCTGACACCCTTGACCCACTTCAATTTGCATACCGCCCCAATAGATTCACAGATGATGCACTCACCATTGTACTGCATACTGCCCTTTCCCATCTGGACAAGAGGAATACAAGTGTACGAATACTGTTCGTTGACTAAAGCTCAGCCTTCAACACCATAGTACCCTCCAAGCTCATCATTAAGCTCGGGGCCCTGGGTCTGAACCCCGCCCTTTGCAACTAGGTACTGGACTTCCTGACGGGCAGCCTCCAGGTGGTGAAGGTAGGAAACAATACCTCCACTATGCTGATCCTCAACACAGGGGCCCCACAAGGGTGCATGCTCAGCCCCCTCCTGCACTCTCAGTTCACCCATGACCCATTACACGATGGCGCCGGAGGAGAGGGCTGCCGTCTTATTGGCTCTTAACCAACCATGCTATTTTGTTTGTTTTTTCGCTTTGTTCGTAACTTGTTTTGTACATAATGTTGCTGCTACCGTCTCTTATGACCGAAAAGAGTTTCTGGACATCAGAACTGCGATTGCTCACCTCAAGCTGGACAAAGAGTTCTTCTTCAAAGATTCGGGCGGGAGGGATATACTACTACAGACACCTGACCAGGCCCAGATCCCTGTGATTCACTGGAGAAGGAAAGAGAGATTTCATGGAAAAAGATCAGGGTGCCTTGGGAGGAACAGGCAAAGAGTAGCTAATCTGCCCTTGTCTTTTATCCTGTGAGCTGATGTTCAATCGCTGGAAAATAAATGGGATGAGCTGAAAGCATGTATGTCCTACCAACGGGACAATAAAAACTGTAATGTCTTACATTTCACTGAGTCATGACTGAACAACGACATTAAGAAAGGCTAGTCATGACTCACATCAACACCATTATCCCAGAAACTCTAGACCTACTCCAATTTGCATACCGCCCAAACAGATCCACAGATGATGCAATCTCTATTGCACTCCACACTGCCCTTTCACACCTGGACAAAAGGTACTGTATGTGAGATTGCTATTCATTGACTACAGCTCAGCGTTCAACACCATAGTGCCCTCAAAGCTCATCACTAAGCTAAGGACCCTGGGACTAAACACCTCCCTCTGCAACTGGATCCTGTACTTCCTGATGGGCCGCCCCCAGGTGGTAAGGATAGGTAACAAGACATCTGCCATGCTGATCATCAACACGGGGGCCCCTCGGGGGTGTGTGCTCAGCTCCCTCCTGTACTTCCTGTTTACTCATGATGGCACGGTCAGGCACGACTCCAACACCATCATTAAGTTTGCTGATGACACAACAGTGGCAGGCCTGATCACCGACAACAATGAGACAGCCTATAAGGAGGTGGTCAGAGACCTGACCATGTGGTGCAAGGACAACAACCTCTCACTCAATGTGATCAAGACAAAGGAGATGATTGTGGACTACAGGGAAAGGAGGACCGAACATGTCCCCATTCTTGTCGACTGTGCTGTGGTCGAGCAGTGGTCGAGCTTCAAGTTCCTTGGCATCCACATCACCAACAAACTAACATTGTCCAAGCACACCAAGACAGTTGTAAAGAGGCCACGACAAAACCTATTCCCCCTCAGGAGACTGAAAATATTTGGCATGGGTCCTCAGATCCTCAAAACGTTTTACAGCTGCACCATCGAGAGCATCTTCACTGGTTGCATCACTGCCTGGTATGGCAACTGCTTGGCCTCTGACTGCAAGACTCTGTAGAGGGTAGTGCTTATGGCCTGGGACATCACCGGGGCCAAGCTTACAGCCATCCAGGACCTCTCTACCAGGCGGTGTCAGAGGAAGACCCAAAAATGTGTCAAAGACTCCAGCCACCCTACTCATAGACTGTTTTCTCTGCTACCGCACGGCAAGCGTGACCGGTGCGCCAAGTCTAGGTCCAAGAGCCTGCTAAATAGCTTCTACCCCGAAGCCATAAGACTCCTGAACAGCTAATCCAATGGCTACCCAGACTATTTGCATTCCCCCCTTGCTACTCTCTGTTATTATCTATGCATAGTTACTTTAATAACTTTACCTACTTGTACATATTACCTCGATCACCTCGACATCGGTGCCCCCGCAAATTGACATTGAATCTATACCAGTGCCCCCTGTATATATATAACCCCGCTATTGTTATTTACCTCTGCTCTTTAATTATTTGTTATTCTTATCTCTAACTTAAAAATATTACAAAAGTCTTAAAACTGCATTTTTGTTTAAGAGCTTTTAAATAAGCATTTGACTGTAAAGTCTACAACTGTTGTATTTGACGCATGTGACAAATAACATTTGATTTGACTGTGTTGCCACACACTCAATCATCACGTTTGCAGATGACACAACAGTAGTAGGCCTGATTATGACGAGAGTGCCCACAGGGAGGAGGTGTGGGCCCTGGGAGAGTGGTGCCAGGAAAATAACCTCTACCTCAACAAAATGAAGGAGCTGATCGTGGACGTCATGGAGAGCACGCCCCTATTCACATCAACGGGACCGCAGTGGAGAAGGTGAAAAGCTTCAAGTTCCTTGCTGTACACATCATTGACAATCTGAAATGGTCCACCCACACAGACAGTGTGGTGAAGATGGCTCAACAGCGCCTCTTCAACCTCAGGAGGCCAAAAATATCATGTTGTATAGCACACTGTATTACTTATACAACTAATATAAGGACAGGACATGAGACGGGAGTAGAAATTAACGTGGACATGGTTTAATGCGTTTCACAGGAAGAACATTCCAAGCATTTTAATGTACGTAAGCAAGGGGGGGTTACAGGTGCCCTAAAGGGACAAAACTAGAATATCAATACACAACATATTCCTCCCCTTTACCTTTGATGACTCATAAGGAAAAAATAAATATTCACTGTTTTGCCTATTGTTTTCTTTTTAACATAAGTTATCTAAATGTAAATAAATGAACTTTTCAGAATAACCTTTTCAAAACTAGGGAAAGAGGGTAGACTGCCTCACGTCCCAGACTTAACCCTGGGGTGTATTCTGCCCCAATGTCGGAGGCTAGTCTGAACTATATAGTCAACCTGTCAGGGGGTCGTCTTTCTCTTGCAGGGTAATGACGACGTACAGATGAGTCTACAGTCACATTGTCTCTGAGTCTTGTGATGATTTTAAAACTTGCTTCATCGTTTGGACAAACCTTTCAGCGAGGCCGTTCGTTGCAGGGTGATACGGCGCTGACTTGATGTGCTGAATTGCATATGCCATGAATGGCCGGAACTCTTCAGACACCAGTTGGGGGCCATTATCACGAACGAGTTGCGTTGGCAAGCCAAAGCAACTGAAGATTGACCATAGCTCTTCGATGGTTCTCTCCGCTGAGGTGCTCTTCATCACTGTGACCTCAGGCCATTTGCTGTGTGTGTCAACTACGACTAAGAATATTACGATCCTCCAGTGGGCCTGCATAGTCTATGTGGACTTGCTGCCAAGGCTCTTCTGGTAAGTCCCATGGGTGTAGTGGCGCTAGGTGAAGCATGTTCCTCATCTTTTAACATGCAGAACATGACTTGACCTTGTCTATGATAGCTTCATGCAATCTACTTCATTCGCACCATGCCACAGTGCCCTGAATGGAGTTCTTCAAGCACCTGCCTTCTCAGTGGCGGCGGTATGATAACTCGAAAACCCCATAGCAAGCATCCAAACTGAACTGTGAGCTCGTTTCTCCTCACTAGGTAAGGTTGTAGGCTTCCGACATCTGTCCTTCTCCACGAGTGACAATATACACGACCTCAGGCATCACTGGATCAGTGTGGGTGAACTTTTTCACTTGGACAGATGTAACTTGGGCATTCGTCACTTCCTTGAAGTTGAAGATTTCAGCCTGGGAGTGCTCAGTGTGTGCAACAGGTAAGGGGAGCCTTGAGAGGCCTTCTGCACTGCAGTGCTGCTCAGACCTTCCGAACTTGATATCGTAGTGGTGAGCAGATAACAATGATGCCCATCGCTGCACGCAGCTGGCTGCAAGCAATGGAATGCCGGTGTGGGGACCAAAGGTGGAGGTGAGGGCTCTTTGTTCCATCAGCAGTGTGAATCGTCGGCCAAACAAAAACTGATGAAATGTCTTAACTCCAAACACAATGGCGAGTGCTTCACGCTCTATCTGTGCATAATTGCTCTCGGCTTTGCTTAAGGTCCGTGATGTGAAAGCAATTGGCCTTTCTTCACCTTATGGCATGATGTGTGAGACAACCGCGCCAACGCCATAAGGCGATGCATTACATGCCAACTGTAATGGCAATTTGGGGTTGAAGTGGGTTAGGGCCTCTGACTGAGCTAAGGCTGTTTTCACTTTCTTGAAGGCCTCCTCACATCTGTCTGTCCACTTCAACTGTTTGGTTTTGTTCAAAAGTTCATGCAGTGGCTTTAACATGTTAGCTAGGTTTGGCACAAACTTTGCGTAGGATGTCAGTAGTAGAACTCGGTATCATTGAACGCTGACAACCGACAAAGACTGACAACCGCCGAAACATCTATTCTATAACGACATGAATGAATGTCACTCTGAACTATCCATTCTAACCACGGCAGAGAGAGAGAGAGGACGGACACTCTCCAACAGAAACAAGCTTTTCAACAGAGATCCCGACGACACGATGAGCATAAATATTTGGAAGCTAAAATTACATTTAATATTTTCACCAATAATTTATATTCAAACATTTAAATTGAACAACAGTTCCATGTGAATCCGATAACTACAATGTGTAAACTTTCCACTGTAGAGTTTATGTCATCCAATCATTTATGAGAATGTCTCAGATGGCAACCGAACTTACATCATATTCATTAAGTACCAACGCATATGTTCAACTGGTCGGATTACCAAAATATGGTGCATTTCCCCCCACCTTCTGATGTTCCCAGAATGTCTATATAAAAGAAGGGATTTTCAAATGTCACATCACTAGGGTAGAGAGAGGAAAAAGGGGGGAGAGGTATTTATGACCGTCATAAACCTACCCCCAGGCCAACTTCATGACACTAGGCTGCGCAATAGATTAAATGTTTTTCCTCTCATAACAGTCAAAAATGTTGGCACAACAACTTCTGCTTTAATTCCATTTGCCAAAAAAATGTACTCAAAATGTTATGTGTAAGAACTCCATTGTTCTCCAGATGTTCCTGTATTCAAACCAATGCAGACATTTTCGGTTTATTTTTCTTTCTCACACTTTTCAGACGGTCCTTTACTCCCAGACCCCCTTTTTTTAAACTCGTTGCTGTAACATCAAAAGCTAGCTAGCATTTGTTTGCGTCTTTCTACAGCTATTTATTTAACGAATTTAAGAAAATGAGCACAAACGTGAGAACGCTTCTTCCTCGTCACCAGTTTTGTTGTATAGCACACTGTATTACTAATACATCTAATACTAGGACATGATATGAGACGCGAGTAGAAATTAATGTGGGCATTGTTTAATGCGTTTCACATGAAGAACATTCCAAGCATTTTAACGTAGGTAAGCAAGGGGGGTTACAGGTACCCTAAAGGGACAAAACTAGAATATCAATGCACAACAGATCACCAAGGCCATCCCCTACCCGAGCCACGGCCTGTTCAACCCGCTATCATCCAGAAGGCGAGCTCAGTACAGGTGCATCAAAGCTGGGACCGAGAGACTGAAAAACAGCTTCGATCTCAAGGCCCTCAGACTGTTAAATAGCCATCACTTGCCAGCTACCACCCAGTTACTCAACCCTGCACCTTAGAGGCTGCTTCCCTATGTACATAGACATGGAATCACTCGTCACTTTAAATTGAACACTAGTCACTTTAACCTGTTGCGACGAGCCATCCCGGATCCGGGATCGTGAATACAGCCTCAAGCTTATTACCATAACGCAACGTTAACTATTCATGAAAATCGCAAATGAAATTAAATCAATATGCTAGCTCTCAAGCTTAGCCTTTTGTTAACAACACTGTCATCTCAGATATTCAAAATATGCTTCTCAACCATAGCAAAACAAGCATTTGTGTAACAGTATTGATAGCTAGCGTAGCATTTAGCGTTAGCATTCAGCAGGCAACATTTTCACAAAAACCAGAAAAGCATTCAAATAAAATAATTTACCTTTGAGGAACTTTGGATGTTTTCAATGAGGAGACTCTCAGTTAGATAGCAAATGTTCAGTTTTTCCTGAAAGATTATTTGTTTAGGAGAAATCGCTCCGTTTTGTTCATCACATTTAGCTACGAAAAAAACCTGTATCCAGGAGTGTAATCCTATTCGCAAGCTCATTAGCATAACACAACGTTAACTATTCATGAAAATCGCAAATGAAATGAAATCAATATGCTAGCTCTCAAGCTTAGCCTTTTGTTAACAACACTGTCATCTCAGATTTTCAAAAATATGCTTCTCAACCATAGCAAAACAAGCATTTGTGTAACAGTATTGATAGCTATTGATAGCTAGCGTAGCATTTAGCATTAGCATTCAGCAGGCAACATTTTCACAAAAAACAGAAAAGCATTCAAATAAAATAATTGACCTTTGAAGAACTCTCAGTTAGATAGCAAATGTTCAGTTTGTCCAAAAATATTATTTGTATAGGAGAAATCGCTCCGTTTGGTACATCACGTTTGGCTACCAAAAAAAATGAAAATTCAGTCATCAAAACGCCTAACTTTTTTCCAAATTAACTCCATTATATCGACTGAAACATGGCAAACGTTGTTTAGAATCAATCCTCAAGGTGTTTTTCACATATCTCTTCGATGATATATCGTTCGTGGAAGTGTGCTTTCCCCTCTGAATCCCATGGGAAAATGCCTGCAGCTGAAGATTACGCACCAATTTAGACAAAGGACACCGGGCGGACACCTGGTAAATGTAGTCTCTTATGGCCAATCTTCCAATGATATGCCTACAAACACGTCACAATGCTGCAGACACCTTGGGGAACCGACAGAAAGGGCAGGCTCATTCCTGGCGCATTCACAGCCATATTAGGAGACAATGGAAAACAGAGCCTCAAAAATTCTGCTCATTTCCTGTTTGAAGTTTCATCTTGGTTTCGCCTGTAGTATCAGTTCTGTGGCACTCACAGATAATATCTTTGCAGTTTTGGAAACGTCAGAGTGTTTTCTTTCCAACGCTGTCAATTATATGCATAGTCAAGCATCTTTTTGAGACAAAATATTGCTCTTAAAACGGGCACGTTTTTTTTAATCCAATAATGAAATAGCGCCCCCATAGGTTGAAGAGGTTAATAATGTTTATATACTGCTTTCCTAATTTCATAGGTGTATACTGTATTCTAGTGTATTTTATTCAATGCCACTCAGACATTGCTTAATTCCATTCTTTGACTTTTAGATTTGTGTGTATTGTTGTGATACCACCTCACTGTTGGAGCTCGGAACACAAGCATTTTACGACACCCGCAATAACATCTGCTAAATATGTGTACGTGACCAATATATATTGATTTTGATTTGATGCCCCTAATGTTCTTATATGTTCAGAAGGTTCAGTGCGTATGGCACAAATATGTTTTGTACCTGAACAGTTTGAGCTGGGGGAGTATGTCGCACTTCCTGGATGGCACAGCAGCTTGCATTGAGAGGCTGAGGGTTTAATGATCCAGTGATGTGGTAGCAGCAGCAGTGGCTTCGCGGATCATACTGGTGGTCTCCACAGCACTGGTGGTGACGGGACATTTTGGTCAGGACCTTCCTTCCTTTATTGACATGTCCACAGCAGAGCTGGTGGTCATCATTGTAAAGCTCTGTGGAACAGGTAATAAGGATTGATCAAGTGCTTTCAAGCGCTCAGGTCAAGTGTTATAAGGTTGACATTGTGAAAGTGAACATAAGAGCCATGAGGTGCAGGTGGAAAATTAGGATGTCACAAAGACTTAGCATGAGAGAATTGGGAAACATCTCACAAACAGCTTTCGGGGGAGACAGACCTCTATGGTAAAAACAGTAAAACAACAGCACCTGTTTTTATGGTTTTGGGAAGAATTTTAAAAAACACAACTAAGTAATCGATGATGACAGCAAAGACGTCAATAGATGTGATTAGATCTGATCTCGCTTACCTTTTCTACAACACTTGGAATGGGGTTGGGTCCTGGTTAGAATCTGTAAGTCACAGCATAGCTGGTTGAGTGGATCATAGGCCCTAGAGCCACAGCAATCTGACACCAGCTGGCTCACATGCGGAGTCAGCTGACCTGCAAGAAATGGTTGAAAACTTGGAAGGTGCCGAATAAATAATGTTTTCACAGTTATCAGGTTAGAGTGAATAGATGCAGTGGGATACTGCTAGGAGACATGACTCTGTCTATCTCACCATCACAACATGAAGCCTGGATGACGTTGAAGGACCTCTTTCCACAGCAGGACTGCCCAGCCCCCTCATGCCGTTGTCCTTCACAGCAGGTGAACTCTAGAATGTCAATGTTCACCCTGGCGCATACTTGATCTCTGGGAGACCTGCAAGGCAGAGGCTCATCTTCATGTCTATAAGGCATTATGTGCAGCACATGCACTCTTTAAAAAACCTCTCTGGGATATGTGGGACGGTAGCGTCCCACTTGGCCAAAAGCCAGAGAAAATGCAGAGTGCCAAATTAAAATAAATGACCATACCACCATTTCTACCTGGAAACATTTTTGGTTCCAGGTAGAAACTTTGAATTCCATGTAGAACTCGTTCCACAGAGGGTTCTACATTGAACCCAAAGGTGTTATACCAGGAACCAAAAAGAGTTCCACCTGGAACCAAAAAGGGTTCTTCAAATGGACATGGGGGCAGCCAAAGAACCCCTTTGGAACTGTTTTTTTCTAAGAGTAACTAGACATATACATAGAGTGGAAATGCAATCCTCACATATACAGGTCATGATGACACATCTTAATTAAAGAAAGGTAGTAGGATGAAGTTGACCCTAAACCAAAGCACTGTCGCAACGTGATATATTGTACAGGGACGGCTGCAGCAGGAGCGAACTCCTCTGTAGGCTGCTCACGGAGAAAGTCGGGAAGGCTGTAATTTTTTGATTATAGGCCATGTTAATATTTTATCACATCTTGATACCTCTTCTTCACAAATACATCTGAGCTGCATGCAATTGAACAAGTCACAGGAAGCTTGAGCTGCATTCATTCATAGGTAAGAACAGAATATTGTATGTGGGCCTATATCCTACAGAAATTGGTTCACTCTATGTACTAAAATAAATGAGTTCATATCGGCAGAATTTTGTATAAAATATTTGGATAGTTAAAGGCTGACGTGGTCGTTTCAATTTAAAAACACACTATGTAACATGGCTATAGAATTGGAAACACTGTGATTTTAGTGTGTGCAGAACGGCTGGCTGTGAAACTCTTTAAACCAGCCTATATAGACTTACTATATCCAGACCTAGGCACTATCTAGTTTTTTACCATGTTGACAGAATAAATAAAACAGGGATATGTGGATTACTTGAAAAATCTTGAATTGAAATTGACATACAGTACCAGTCAAAAGTTTGGACACCTACTCATTCCAGGGTTTTTCTTTATTTTTTACTATTTTCTACATTGTATAATAATAGTGAAGATATCTAAACTATTGAATAACACATGGAATCATGTAGTAACCAAAAATGTGTTAAACAAATATATTTTATATTTGAGATTCTTCAAAGTAGCCACCCTTTGCCTTGATGACAGCTTTGCACACTCTTGGCATTCTCTCAACCAGCTTCATGAGCTAGTAACCTAGAATTTACAGGTGTGCCTTGTTAAAAGTTCATTTGTAGAATTTCTTTCCTTCTTAATGCTTTTGAGTCAATCAATTGTGTTGAGACAAGGTAGGGGAGGTATACAGAAGATGGCCCTATTTGGTAGAAGACCAAGTCCATATTATGGCAAGAACAGCTCAAATAAGCAAAGAGAAATGACATTCCATCAGTCAATCCGGAAAATGTCAAGAACTTTGAAAGTTTCTTAAAGTGCAGTTGCAAAAACCATCAAGCCCTATGATGAAACTTGCTCTCATGAGGACCATCACAGAAAAGGAAGACCCAGAGTTACCTCTGCTGCAGAGGATAAGTTCATTAGAGTTACCAGCCTTAGAAATTGCATCCCAAATAAATGCTTCACAGAGTTCAAGTAACAGCCACATCTCAACATCAACTGTTCAGAGGAGACTGCGTGAGTCAGGCCTTCGTGGTCGAATTGCTGCAAAGAAACCACTACTAAAGGACACTAATAAGAAGATGAAACTTGTTTGGGCCAAGAAACATGAGCAATGGACATTCGACCGGGGGAAATCTGTCCTTTGGTCTGATGAGTCCAAATTCAAGATTTTTGGTTCCAACCGCCGTGTCTTTGTGAGACGCAGAGTAGGTTAACGGATGATCTCCAAAAGTGTGGTTCCCACCATGAAGCATGGAGGAGGAGGTGCCATGGTGTGGGGGTGCTTCGCTGGTGACACTGTCAGTGATTTATTTAGAATTCAAGGCACACTTAACCAGCATGGCTACCACAGCATTCTGCAGCGATACGCCATCCCATCTGGATTGCGCTTAGTGGGACTTGTTTTTCAACAGGACAATGACCCAACATAGCTCCAGGCTGTGTAAGGGCTTTTGAACCAAGAAGGAGAGTGATGGAGTGCTGCATCAGATGACCTGGCTTCCACAATCATCCGACTCCACCCAATTCAGATGGTTTGGGATGAGTTGGACCGCAGAGTGAAGGAAAAGCAGCCAACAAGTACTCAGCATATGTGGGAACTCCTTCAAGAAAAGCATTCCAGGTGAAGCTGGTTGAGATAATGCCAAAAGTGTGCAAAGCTGTCGTGAAGGCAAAGGGTGGCTACTAACTATAAAATATATTTTGATTTGTTTCACACTTTTTTTGATTACTACATCATTCCATGTATTTTATCATAGTTTTGATGTCTTCACTATTATTTTACAATGTAGAAAACAGTGAAAAATACCAGTGCCTCTAGGATGGCGCAGTGGTTAAGGGTGCTGTACTGCAGCGCCAGCTGTGCCATCAGAGACTCTGGGTTCGTGCCCAGGCTCAGGTCCATGGGGCGACGCCTAGTGTGGTTAGGGAGGGCTTGGTTGGTAGGGATGTCCTTGTCTCATCGCGCACCAGCAACTCCTGTGGTGGGCTGGGTGCAGTGCGTGCACTGTGTTTCCTCTGACATATTGGTGTGGGCTGGCTTATGGGTTGGATGCACGCAGTGTGGCTTGGGTGGGTTGTGTATCGAAGGATGCATGACTTTCAACCTTTGTCTCTCCCGAGCCCGTACGGGAGTTGTTGCGATGAGACAAGATAGTAGCTACTAAAACAATTGGATACCATGAAATTGGGGCGAAAAAAGGGGTAGAATGTAAAAATAAAAACAGTGAAGTTGTGTCCAAACCTTTGACTGGTACTGTATTTAAACTTCTTGGATGAATAAGGTGCCCAGAGTAAACGGCCTGCTCCTCAGTCCCAGTTGCTAATATATGCATATTATTAGTACATTTGGAAATAAAAAAACTCTGAAGTTTCAGCCCTATCGAATACACAGTGGGATATGGTTGAAGTTGCACTTCCTAGGACTTCCACTACATGTCAACCGTCTTTAGAAACTAGAATGAGGCTTCTACTGTGATATGGGGCCGGATGAGAGCTCTTTGAGTCAGTGGTCTGGCAGAGAGCCAGGTCCTGGTCATACGCATTTCACATGAGAGGGACCTGCATTCCATGGCTTTTCTACAGACAATGGAATTGGAACGTTATTGAAGATTTATGATAAAAACATCCAAAAGATTGATTCTATACTTAGGGTGACCTGTAATATAACTTTTTGAACTTTTCGTCCGACGTTTGGCTGGACCTGCACGAGCGTTTAGATTTGTTCACTAAACACCCTAAAAAATGTATCTATTTGGACATAAATAATGGACATTATCGAAAACAAATCAAACATTTATTGTGGAACTAGGATTCCTGGGAGTGCATTCTGATGAAGATCATCAAAGGTAAGGGAATATTTATAATGTTATTTCTGATTTCTGTTGACTCCAACATGGCGGATACATTTTTTTTCTGAGCGCCATTTTCAGATTATTGCATGGTTTGCTTTTTCTGTGAATCTTTTTTAAATCGGACACAGCAGTTCCATTAAGAAGAGGTGTATCTAATTCCATGTGTAACACTTGTATTTTCATCAACATTTATGATGAGTATTTCTGTAAAATTGATGTGGCTATGCAAAATCACTGGAATCACTTGGAACTACTAAACGTAATGCGCCAATGTAAACTCAGATTGTTTTTATATAAATATGAACTTTATCAAACAAAACATACATGTATTGTGTAACATGAAGTCCTATGAGTGTCATCTGATAAAGATCATCAAAGGTTAGTGATTAATTTTATCTCTATTTGTGCTTTTTGTGAATCCTATCTTTGGCTGGGAAAATGGCTGTGTTTATTCTGTGGCTTGGTGGTGACCTAACATAATCGTTTGTGGTGCTTTCGCTGTAAAGCCTATTTGAAATCGGGCACTGTGGTGGGATTAACAACAAGATTAGCTTTAAAATGGTATGAGATACATGTATGTTTGAGGAATTTTAATTATGAGATTTCTGTTGTTTTGAATTTGGCGCCCTCTAGTGGAACATACTTTAACACTATGTTAGCACAGCTTTAGCTTCAAGCCCACAGACCAATAGCCCCAGAATATTTAGCAGCTAGGACAGATTTTTTTAAAAGAGAGTCTGTGAATCCCTCCTAATGGATATTTCTGAAGGCTACTGGACATAAGTGATTGGGAAGCGACTGTTAGACGGGGATTCTCAGAAGCAAACTGCGCCCTGTCCTTTACTTAGCCCTTCACGATCACACAATTTTCGGAGTAAGTCCAAATAACCACATATCCAAGAATATTTAGATATTTAAAAAATGAAAAGTGTGCACTCTGAACGACTTCGAAAGAGCAGATGAAACAGATGCTATTCTACGTTTTTGTACTAACGGCCTTACCCTAACTCCGAACACCAGGCAGCAGTCCCAGGACAGATAAAATGATAATCGGGGAATCCTTCCTTCCTCATGGAACTTTTTTGAAGGGGAGTTGAATATTCAAGGTGATGTGTGTGTATAGATATATAATATTTAAGAATGATAGGTATTAATTCTAGGCATTTACATGTATGTTTTACAATGAAACAATGTTTTTTTATTCACACTGTAAACAATAGCTTCTGCCCTCTTAGGGTCAACATGACCTGCTTATTGATTCGAAAGTATGATTAGAAACCAAGGCCAACTATATTCAATCTGTGATTAAAAACGATAATTAGAAGCTATGACAAAACTATGATAATAAACTATAAACAACTATGAAGACAGGGCGGTGTTTGCGTGAATGATGACCTATTATTTAAGTGTGGAATATATTCTCTCTCTCTCTCAGGCCATGAAAAATACAAAAGATAGGACATTGACTCCTGAGTGTTGAATTTATGCACTTACTCTACAGCAACCCTGGTTGTTTTATGACCCTGAGGGTCATCTACAAACGTTGGAACATCTACAACTATTGAAGATGCAAAAAGGGTTTTTTCAGAAATACATTTGGTTTGCAGATATGTATTATTATAAGAATAATCTAACATTATTATCATAATCTTTAGTATTATTATGTTACATGTGAGACATAACCAGAAATGTCAACGTAGACAATTTACAAGAATGTGTTTACCAGGCTGTGATGAAAACACTTTAAAGGAGCTCTAATTCAAACATGCAAGGATATATATATTTGATACAATTACCCCCTTTAAAACTGTTGCTGCAATATCACTTCTCAATGTGTACATTTCAAGCTTTCAACAACAATAAACCAACCATCTCAATAATGTTTCTCAGACTAACACACTGTTGAGGTTCCTATTTAGTAAAGAAACAACCACTAAGACGTAACACAGAAAGTTGTAATATAAGCTGTATACATGTCATTCTATACGGAAAACAGGTACATTTTGAAAGATTATGATGTTGATGTGATTTTTAATGAATCTCTCAATTTAGGATAATACTGTTTATTTTATACTTTACTTCAATTGTATTATTTATCATGTCTCATACACGGCTAATACAATACCAAGCCATGCAAACAGCTATGGAATTAACTCAGAACAGGTGTGTGTCTTTTTTTGGATCAATAATTGATCAAGAATTCCCAATAGGCTTGTGTCACGCCCTGACCATAGTTTGCTTTGTATGTTTATAGCTTTTGTTTGGTCAGGGTGTGATCTGAGTGGGCATTCTATGTTGTGTGTCTAGTTTTTCTGTTTCTGTGTTTGGCCTGATATGGTTCTCAATCAGAGGCAGGTGTTAGTCGTTGTCTCTGATTGGGAACCATATTTAGGTAGCCTGTTTTGTCATTGTTGGTGATTGTCTATGTTAGTTGCTTGTGTCAGCACATTTGGTATATAGCGTCACGGTCGTTGTTAATTTATTGTTTTGTTCGGTTTACTTCGTGTTTTCGTCATCCATTAAAACGTTGCATTCACACCATGCTGCGCTTTGGTCCGCTTCTTACGACGATCGTGACAGCTTGATCTGATCCTCAAACCTATTACGACAGCATATAATGCACAGTCATATGCAAAACCATAAAACTCTGAAAACAGTGAAAACCTTAACACGACTACACACATTGCCATTATTTTAGTTACCATCCACCAATGGTTGAATTTGGTACTTTTTCTTTGTACATGCACCAAGCCTCCAAGTGGCTGACAACCGTATTCTTAATGAGAAATATAGTCTAATAAACAAATGTCCGCATAATGAAAGACACACTGTATCCAACAATGTATTTCGATCTGTATAAAACGTTGATTTTGTCAGTAAGGTCACTGAGACTAACAATAGACAAGAGTTATTGTGGGAGGTTTAGGGTTAAAATATATGGGAAGGATCAGGAATGTTAGAGATTTGGTCACAGTGGCGATTTTGAAAGAGGGAGGTTAGAACCACAAAGTAATAGGTTGGTAAGAGATCCTAAAGGTAATTTCATATTTCGGTTTAGGGGGTTATTAACTTTATGGAAAACAATAATCACACTATGTGGATTATAAACATGTATATATATACATAGAGAGCCAACACATCAATACCTAACAGGGATGAGTGGTGATTCATAGTACAACAGGAGTCTTCTGTAACCTGCAATACGTGTTAAATATGTTTTACATACATCCATGACTGTATGGTTTCACAAACTCCCTTTCAAGGGTTTGTAAGAAAGTTGTAACAGGCCTCAATCAACAGTCTAGAGATTAACCTAGAGACACCAAAACATCAACGTTTAGAGCAGCTTGGAGATTATTACCCATGTAAGGGGGGGGACAAAGAGCTGATTTACCCAACTCTGTACAAACCCAACACTGGGTATGATAACTCTGACGCGTACGTCTAATGATTATTGTAGATGTTTACAACCAATGAGATGTATAAAGGCAAAGAGAGCAACAAATTGACCTAAGTGACCGACAGCCTACTTTATACTATAGAATGCAGGGATGTGTACTGAACATGTACCCATTATAAAACAAAATGGTCTACAGTCAAATGCACCTATAGTTTTTAATGAAGTGGTGGCTGCATTCATTTAGATTATTTCAACATAGTCTAGAACCAGTAAGAACATAGATTGAATGATCTGCTTTTTGCTATTGAGCAAGAGGCCTGACCCATTTCTATGTAAGAAGCCACACTTTTTATATTCAGCTTCTTAATTAACTAACTCATAAATATGTTTTTTTTAAGTCAGCTTAACGTATATACTAGTACAACATATTAGGTATATACACTTCAATCATTAGAATAATTTTCGTACACTCGAGAAAACAACAAATACATAGTTTTTACAACTCTTTTATAATCCCCAGTTCAACCAGGTCCCTAGACATCAATCAGCATGACAACTTCAAAGGAATAGATGCAATATAGATATAAAATAACACACCCTCTAACACGTGACAACAGGAACAGGATGTCCTGGCCGGAGGCCCATATTTGGACTTGTACGTGTCATCTGGACACAGGGCCATAAATCAAAATGTTGACCTGTGCCGTCTACTTTATTCTCTCTAAAGCGCTGTGCAGATTCATTCATTTTCATTTTAGGATATTTTCTGCACAGCAGTTTATCGGCCCGAACATACGGAATATCTATCCATAGATTGTATTATTAGTATTATTAGTGATTGCCACCAATATGGAGTCTTTATCAGTTGGCTGAATTTTTTCTATGTGAATATTAGAAACAGAAATGTGATGACCTGCACAGGTAGGAACGTGTCCAGACTGTGTGCTGATTGAACAGTTTAGCTGTATTCTGGAAGCTTAATTCTATTCAATCATCTGAAAACAATAAGGAGCCCATCGAAACCTGTTGGGCCATCAGTGGGACAATATTCTGATGGTGCGCTAAACGGCTGCTGGATGTTTTCTTTTGTTTCTGTGCGTCGAATTGGACACCTAGTTTTTCTCTCCATTATTCAGGACATTTAGAATGGCAACAAATGAGTCACCAAGTGGTCTTAAAATAAAATAATCTGTCAATCAGTTTTTGAAATGTCATGACAAATAAATATTAAATTATAGTGCAAAGTCTATTGTTGTTAGATGCAATGTGTCTCTCCTTACTCATGTCAGTGAATGCTTCCGAGTGACGCAGCGGTCTAAGGAACTGCATCTCAGTGCTAGAGGCATCACTACAGACCCTGGTTCGATCCCGGGCTGTATCACAACCGGCCGTGATCGGGAGTCCCATTGGCGGCATATATATGTTGTCACGTTCTGACCTTTATTTCCTGTGTTTTGTATTTAGTTAGTATGGTCAGGGCGTGAGTTGGGTGGGCAGTCTATGTTTGTTTTTCTAGGTTTTGGGAATTTCTATGTTTCGGCCTAGTATGGTTCTCAATCAGAGGCAGGTGTCATCGGTTGTCTCTGATTGAGAATCATACTTAGGTAGCCTGGGTTTTCACTGTGTGTTTGTGGGTGATTGTTCCTGTCTCTGTGTGTGCACCAGATAGGACTGTTTTGAGTTTTCACATTTCTTTTTTGTAGTCAGTTGTTCATGTGTACCTTAACGCATTAAAAAGAACCATGGACAATTACCACGCCGCGTATTGGTCCTCTGATCCGTTTCGCCTCTCCTCTTCGGAAGAAGAGGAGGAAATTCATTACATATGTGTAATTCTGTGTGATTCTTTCGGTATTTATTAAATAAATAATTAAGCCAATTTGTGTATTGCTGATTCAACTTGTTAGCCAGGGTTTGTGCAGATGACCAAGTACTTTACAACAATCAGAATGAGACTGAATAAGGTGACGATGAATAATTGACTGCTATTGATATTAAAGATCTTCAGATCTTTAAGAGAGTGGATTCAGGAGATAACAGCTCTATATAAATGAATGCTTCCATGGTGCCCCAGGTTATTAATGATTTAATTGTTGCATGATTTAATTCAATCATATTAGGTAATCGATTTGATAAAATAGCATGTCATATAATTTAACCGTTTGCGTGTAGGGGGCAATATTTTTGTTTTTGGCTAAAATAACATACCCATTTGAAACAGCCTATTTCTCAGCCCCAGAAACTAAAATATGCATATAATTGTCAGATTAGAATAGAAAACACTCTGAAGTTTCCAAAACTGTCAAAGTATTGTATGTGAGTATAGCAGAACTGATATTGCTGGCGAAAACCTAAGGAAAATCCAATCAGGAAGTGCCTCATATTTTGAAACCTCTCTGTTCCTATGCAAACCTATCCTCCATTTAAAGGCATATCAACCAGATTCCTTTTCTATGGCTTCCCTAAGGTGTCAACAGTCTTTAAACATAGTTTCAGGCTTTTTCTTAGAAAAATGAGCGAGAGAGATCACATTGCGTAAGTGGATAGGTGGGGGCTCTCAGAGTGAGTTTTGCGTAATTGAGTAAAGCGGCCATTGTTTCTCCCAGTCCTATTGAAAAACCTACAATCCCGGTTGATATATTATCGAATATATATTTTTAAAACAACCTGAAGATTGATTATAAAAAAGTTTTGACATGTTTCTGTGGACATTATGGATATTATTTGGAATTTCGTCTACGTTGTCGTGACCGCTCTTTCCTGTGGATTTCTGAACATAATGCGACAAACAAAATTAAAAATTAAAAATCTTTATGGAACAAAAGGAACATTTGTTGTGTAACTGGGAGTCTTGTGAGTGAAAACATCCGAAGATGATCAAAGGTAAACAATTAATTTGATTGCTTTTCTGATTTTCGTGACCAAGCTACCTGATGCTAAGTGTACTTAATGTTTTGTCATGCGATCAATAAACTTACACAAGCACTTGGATTGCTTTCGCTGTAAAGCATAATTTCAAAATCTGAGATGACAGGTGGGTTAACAAAAGACTAAACTGTGTTTTGCAATATTGCACTTGTGATTTCATGATGAGGAATATTTTTTATTAATATTATTTGACTGTCACACTATGCTATTCAGCGTTGCTGATGACAATTATCCCGCTATCGGAATGGGGTGCGTCAACAAGTTAATCATAGTCAGAGACACAATATTACAATATTG
Source organism: Oncorhynchus keta (assembly GCF_023373465.1). Lineage (NCBI taxonomy): Eukaryota > Metazoa > Chordata > Actinopteri > Salmoniformes > Salmonidae > Oncorhynchus > Oncorhynchus keta. The sequence goes on along the minus strand of NC_068438.1, from coordinate 6,184,537 downwards.
GGCTACTCCGAGGTGGAGTACCTGGGCTATCAAATCGGGCAGGGAAATGTGAAGCCCCAAGACAAATATCCAGCTGCAATTAGGTAATGGCCGGTCCCCCGAACCAAAAGGAGGTTTAAGTTGTTCCTGGGGTTAGCAGGCTACTCCAATCAATTTGTACCTAACTTTGCCTTAATAGCTTTTCCCCTCACAGACATAACGAAGGCACGCCTACCCCAGACGGTGCGATTGTCAGGACACAGACTCGGCATTCCAGGCCCTGAAGGACGTGTCATGTTTGCACCCGGTACTCGTCACCCCGGACTTCTCAAAACATCTTGTCTTCTCAAAATCTTTTCGAAAAACCTGGTCCCAAGAGCAGGAAGGCGAGGAGCACCCCATCATGTATGTCAACAGGAAGCTCCTCCCTGGGGAGAAGAAATACTCGATTGTCAAGGAGTGCCTCGCCGTGAAGTGGGCACTGGACACCCTCAAGTATTACCTCCTCGGGAGGAAGTTCACCCTGATCACTGACCATGTCCCCCTTGTGTGGATGGCAAGAGGTAAGAACACAAATGACCCGCTGGTTCCTGTCCTTACAGCGATGGTCTGTCATCCACAGGCAATGTGGATGCCTTCTCCAGGGATGCAAACCTAGCCCTGAGCACGCCTCCCTCCTGGGCGGTGGGGGGACGGGGGGGTACTGTCTACCCCAAGGGTCTCCCGGGAGGTCTACCCCAAGGCTCCCTCTGCTGGGAGTACATGGGCTGGGCAATTAGGGGAGAGTGCCAACCAGCTGTGCACGCCACAAAGGGAGCACCGTGGCACACTGCGAGGGAAGACCGAGAAACAGACACGGAGCAGAATCTGAGAAGAAGGACCGAGCCAAACCTAAGTTATTTGGTTGTTGTGTTTATTTTGTTTCCTAGTAAAGTCGTGTTTTCTGACTAGAACCTCCCTGTCTCTGTGTTAATCTCTGCACACTCAACCCCACACGCCACGGTTTACCACAAGACTCATAAGCAGGCAACAGGCGATAGCTGGCTTTGTAGTTTTTCTGCCAAGTTGAGTACATGGGAGTACGCAGCGTAGTAGGCCAACAAAACTACAAATAACCCCACTTAACACTGATCTAAGGTCAGTTTTAGGCAACTTCTACACAGAGCACAGATGAGGGAAATATATGCTCACTATACTTACCTGACATAGAAATCCCTACTATGGGCAGAGACTGGAAGCCCAAAACGATTGATTTGCCCTGTGAGGTGGAACAATAGGAACATCCACACATTAAGACAATATCCTGGCTACGTGTTCTGTGATAAGCTCTAACGTTAACTGAAAAATGTCCTATGTAAATGTCCTATGCAAAATATTGTCAATGACAGTGGCTTAGAATTTCTTTCAAATATTGAATATTGATTCATTACTTGTTTCAATTCAGAAATTAAACCCACAATTCCATGTATTACAAAAGAGATGACAGTACATTTGATCTTGGCGTCAAGCTCCTTCAGGAGAGCTCATCGTCCGAGCAATGAGTCAATTATTACCCTTATTGATCAACTTCGGGCAGTGAGCGAGATATACATACCAATCTGACAGGAAAAGAAAGCAGAACCAAAACAGATGGAGGCCGGGCTGGTGGGAACCAAACAACGCATAGCAGGGTGGCAGATATGTTACAGCAGCAACATTAAGCAGCAAGAAAAAGCCTATCGCATAGCTTAGTGCAACAGCAATGCAGGAGAAGTGAATGTGTGAGCAGAAAGGGTCAACTTAAATAGACCACAGAAATAAGGTTGGAGGGATTTGATTGCAACTGGTGTAAACCGAACTTCCTGCTTGAACTGGCTTCGCTTCGTAGTTAGTGGTAAAACATCAGAGAGCTCTGTAAAACCACACAGCCACTATGCTCGAGAAGGCCGTTCTGTTTACGGTAATGATGATTCACAGGATTTCGCAAATGTATCATCTAGATTGCAGAGATACCCATATACAGGCAGAACTCTGCTTGTGATTTTAAACCAAAATCTATGCATTCCTGGTTGAGATTTGTTTTCAGCAGGCATATCAAGGAAGTAAGGTACATGATGCGCAAACTCTCAAGTCCAAGCCACAGAGAAATAATTCACAATCAATTTTGCTACTGCTTACTGTAAAAGAAGAGGAGCCCACATTTTACGACATACCGTACACACATCAACCTGAGAGGAAGAGTAGTAGCCCACACAGCCCTACAACTCTCAACAGTTGGCTCCATTTCGTTCATGCAAACAGATGAATAACATGATAGAGCTTTCCACTTACCAGGTGCGCTGTAGCAGGGTAGAGCCAGAAGAACTGCAAAAAGGAAACAAACAAATGTTAAGAAAAGTCCAGAGGATTGTACAGACAAATTCTAGCGAATGTGCAGAGTTTGATAGGGATGCTCACATACCAAACATCAGTAGTGGAGTGGTCATGGTCACTCTTTCAATAAAGCGGTCTCACTCTACAATGAAAGACTAAGATGTACTTCAGCCACACCTAAAAGATGTCACGGCTGCTCCCGCTCCCCCTAACTTGTCACGCCTGTTGCTCACCCTCCCTGGCGCTCAAGGTTTAACATTTTTTATTTTACCAGGCAAGTCAGTTAAGAACACATTCTTATTTTCAATGACGGCCTGGGAACAGTGGGTTAACTGCCTGTTCAGGGGTAGAACGACAGATTCGTACCTTGTCAGCTCAGGGGTTTGAACTCACAACCTTCCAGATACTAGTCTAACACTCTAACCACTAGGCTACCCATCATTACGCATCATTGTTTTAACCCTTGTGTTATCTTAAGGGTGAAAAATGACCAACCACTATGTTTAACAACAGAGAAACCCCCCTAAATGATATTTTCTCAACTTAAAATGTGATGACTTTTCCCTGAGTGACCCCAACATTAGATAAAGTGAAACATGGCCTTTGTTCATATTTCCATGAAAGCTGTACAAAAGGGTACAAAGATTGTCATTTTTGACCGGGCAGTTATAAAATCATTTGCACACCACAAAACCCCACACACACACACACACACACACACACACACACACACACACACACACACACACACACACACACACACACACACACACGAGAAATGTAGATTATGTGTGCTACTGATTGAACTCAGACAAAACTAAAACTTTATTTTGCATGGGCAGCATCCCCCCCACCACAACCCCTCCACGTCATCACACGACCTCACACGACTCAGGTTCACAGACAAAATGTCACCAAGACAAGACTGAGACAGTCAATTTGTGGTCTCGAGACCGGTCCCGAGTACGACAACACTGTCACACAGGACACCAGATAAGACAGGATTATTACACCAGGAAGGACAGACTGACCCCCCGTCACTTAGATTATTGCAGCATAGATACTGGAGACTGAGACAGTAGGGGCCAGGGGGAACTGGGTAAGGGAAAGGGGGATACTAGTCAGTTGTTCAACTGAATGCATTCAACTGAAATGTGTCTTCCGAGTGTCATAACGTAGGGTGTCATAAAGTAGGGTGTCATAACGTAGGGTGTCATAACGTAGGGTGTCATAACGTCTGTTGAATATTTTACACACGGGCCCCCCAGACTATAATCGCAGTAGCCAATTAATAGGTACTGTGAGTGGATTGCTGCGTGTTGCAAAATGAATATTACTATTCTGATGCATAATTGCCATGGTCATTTTGAATGTCCAGTCAATGAGCATTATGATTAACAGGACTCGTCATTCTCCAGATCTAATGCTCTATGACAGCATCATCTCCCATAGTAACAGTGCCATTTCAAAAGCCAGGAAAATAAGACAATCTACCAATAAAAAGAGAAAGTCATTCAAGTTAGCTAGAAGCGCTCATTTTGTATTTAGAAGACTTAAGGACATTTACCTAACCAAGTTAGTAACCAGTCTTCTCTTGCCAACTGTCCTCTTGCGCCTCACGTTTAAGAATATTGCCATACAGTATATGCAGTGAAGAAAAATCTGAACAGATTGACAAACACAAGAAAGGAATATGGACTTTGGGATTGGTCGGGACAACTCAGAGTCTTCTATCCCTCTTCTCCATGTATCTGTCTGGTGGAGGTCATGTTTGGCAAGGTACAACGGGGGGGTGGTGGAATTATTATTTTTTTCTTCCTCAACTTGATTAAAACAAACTTTGATGGATAAAAAAAAAATGTTAAAAGAAGTAAAGTAGGGGAGGGGTTGGGTAGAGGGTACAATCCCGGTTTAGGGTAAAGTGTTAAGGAAGGGGTAGGGTTGGAAATAAGATACACACCCAGTTTAGGGCAAGGGGGTTGGGGGAGGTGTAATTGCTTTCTAAAAAATATAAAGTAGGGGAGGGAAGCGTGTTCTTCAGATTACTGGGGGTGTTTCCATCATTCAACAGGAGAGGCAAAGAGGATTATGCGCATGTCTTCTGCAGCAACATACCGTCTACATTGTGGTCTGGATCTCAGGTAAATATTCAGGTAAGTCATTAGGCAGGTATGCATGTTAAAAGGCCACTTTGGGTAAGTAGGCCTATGAATGATTTAAAAAGGCCACTGCAGGTAAGTATACATATTTAAAAAAGAGGATTATATGTATTTTTATTTTTCAAATGTAAAACGTTCTTAAAAGCTGGGAGTATCTGCATCCGAAGGTGGTTTGAAATGGGTTTGGATAGTAAAAATGTATATAATGTCAGCCTCTAGCGTTAACAAGAAAAAAAAGTGTTGGAGTGTGCCCCTGACTGTCTGTAAATTTGCTTAATATAAGGAATTAGAAATTATTTATACTTTTACTTTTGATACTTAAGTATATCATTTAACAATTACATTTATTTTTTATACTTATACTTAGTATATTTAAAACAAAATACTTTTAGACTTTTACTCCAGCAGTATTTTCCTGGTTGATTTTCACTTCTACTTAAGTCATGTTCTATTAAAGTATATTTACTTGTAGTTAAATATGACAATTGGGTACTTTTTCCCTCACTGAAAAAAGGCTTCCAAAAGAGTTATTAGGCTGTCCCCATAGGATAACTATTTTTGGTTCCAGGTATAACTTGTTTGGGTTCCAAACTTGTATAACTTGTTTGGGTTCCCTCTGGGGAAAGGGTTCTACATGGAACCCAAAAGGGTTTTACCTGGAACGAAAAAGGGTTCTTCAAAGGCTTCTCAAATGGGGGCAGCCGAAGAATCCTTTTAGGTACTAGATAGCCCCTATTAACGTGACCGTGCAGCCAATGTCTGCAATAGCTATGCCGGGAGCCACTTGTGGATTTGACAGTTCGAACGCGGTTCCACCTCTAACACATCAAAACACCAGCTATGCAGGTGTCGGCTAGCGTGAATATGATTGAATCAAGGCCTATGTCTGTATGTGCACTATCTCCCTGTCAGCCGTTGTGACTGTTTCTCGCTGTGCTTAACCCGGGGTTGTGTGAGAGGATTGTATGTTTTTAGAAGAACTGGCTGGTTTAGTCTCAGGCCCCGGCTAGGCCCTGCACTCTGTTCATCATGACAAACTTTGTTAGTCTAAATTAATCTGTTTATGTTAATCTCTGCGCCAGGGGTGCTGCGTGCTAGGAGCAAATTATTTCTCCCGGGTCAGATCTGAAAATCCCTCACCGCTCTTCTGCAGTGTTTTATGTTTTCTTAAACATGTCCTCAAGGATCAAAAGACACGTTGGACGTCTACTCTGTATACTCTACAGGTCCTACAGGATGCATGGAGCATGTGTCTGAGAGATGCCTCCAAATGGCACCCTATTTTCTATATACTGCACTTCTTTTGACCATGGCCCATAATCACAATGCAGGGAATAGGGTGCCATTTGGGACACGATCTTGGGTTCAAGAGCTCATTTATAATATTGTTTGGTTTATCATTGATTTACTGGTTTTCATATTGTAATATTTTAGTTTATACACATCCTTTTCCAGTAGTACTTTAAATTACTACTTAAGTAGTTTTTTGGGGTATCTGTACTTTAGTTTACAATTTATATATTTTTACATAACTTTTACTCCACTACACTCCTAAAGAAAATATGTACTTTTTACTCCCATACATTTTCCCTGACACCAAAAAGTACTCATTACATTTTGAATGCTGAGGCAGGACAAAATTATGGTCCAATTCACGCACCAATCAATATAATGCGTTATCATCCTTACTGCTTCTGATCTGTGTACTGCGTTTGTAAATTATGTCTGATTGTTGGAGTGTGCCCGTCTGTCTGTAAATACATTTAAATCATGAGGTCTGGTTTGCTTAATATAAGGAATGTTATGTATAGCATTTAGTTTTACTTTGTACTTTTACTCAAGTTAAAACATTTCGTACTTTTTCCACCACTGTACTTTTTACGGGAAAATGTGCCCTTGCGATTGGGCCACAGTCAGCCAATCAGCGAAACATCTGCCTCTACGATCACTTTGCTGAGAGATGTTTGGAGATTCAGGTAAGTGTAAACATCCGAAAATCTACATAAGCACACAGAACACAAGGCAACTGTAATGGACAAATAGATTAGCATCATCATGTCATTGTCTGGCCCTGATTTTAGTGAAAGGAGTCGAGTCTGTAGCCTACTCATGAGTCATGCTGGGTTGGTTGGTTGATTGAGATCAGGAGGAATTACATTTTCTCATGCCCATGGGAATGCATGTGAAAATGTGGTCAAAACGGAATGTTCAATTGCTGTAGCTGAATAATCATATAAATAAGTATAGTCTAATTATATAAGTTAATGATGAGCAAGAGAATTGGAGTTCTCTCGGTTCAGGCTTATCTCGTGCTCTTTTGAGTCATGCACACACTTTTAATTAACTCGTGCGCACATTTTATTTTATTTCGTTCCACCAGGCCTGGTAGAGATTCTATTCATGTCTGTTGTAGAAACAATAGAAAAATAGCGGCCTACACTGATCACTGAACAAAGTTGTGAATGGTCTTGGCCTTTTTACCCCGAACAGTCACCAATCATTAGTCGCATCCATGAGTCCACTAAACGAGCCTATTGATCAGTCATTGACTGATTGCTTTCGACAAATAGTTTGTTATCCGAGAGTGCGAGGTCGAGTAGCTCACTCTGTTAATTGAAGATAACAGAGTGGGCAACAATGGAATGAGAGTTTTGTGATAATGGCTGCAGAAAGAAAAGAAAAGAAACAAGAAGGGGTGCTCTAATTAGAAGAACCGTTTCCCGACCTTGTTTCAGGATGGTAAGTTGGTGGTTGAAGATATCCCTCTAGTGGTGTGGGGGCTGTGCTTTGGCAAAGTGGGTTGGGTGGGGGCTGTGGGGCCTGTGCTTTGGGGGCTGTGCTGATGACACACAGCTGTACATTTCGATGAAACATGATGAAGCCCCCAAATTTCCCACGGAATCACCCTATTATTGACGTAGTAAGCCTTACTCATCTGCGGGACTACTCAGAAACTACCATAGTTTGCACCTACACAACCATTCTACACTACTGGTTGTCTCAAGCAACTCACAAAATAGGAATGTTTCCAACCTTGACAAGAAGAGAATTTTAAGGATAATATGCAGCACGTATGCAGCCAAGACTGCCAAGACAACTGTAATGAAATGAAACGGAACCGGTTATCACGCCCTGACCTTAGAGATCCTTTATCCTCTATTTTGGTTAGGTCGGGTGTGACTAGGGTGGGCATTCTAGTTTCTTTATTTCTAGGTTGGCTTGGTATGGTTCCCACTCAGAGGCAGCTGTCTATTGTTGTCTCTGATTGGGGATCATATTTAGGCAGCTTTTTCCCACCTGTTTCTTGTGGGATCTTGTTTATGTATAGTTGCCTGCGAGCACTACATTAGCTTCACGTTTCAATTTGCGATTTATTGTTTTCTGTGTGTTTGGAACCATACCATGCTGCACTTTGGTCCGTTAATTCTACAAACGATCGTGACACCGGTTATGAGTAACATCTCATTAAATCAAAGAATAGCCCTCTCAGTCTCCGGTCCCCGGATCCTTCTCAAATCTTCCTGTCATTCTTCCTATTTCCTTTTAAAATGGATACTATAAAAACACACTGTGATATCCTGTTATACAATTAATTAATAATGCCCAGAAAGTCTGTGTCTGGAGGATACAGTATATTGGCACAGGTGTTTTATCATAGAGCGTCAAATTAATCTATTATCTTGCTACATGCTTGGCGACAAGATATCCATCAGAAAACTCCCCTCCAGAACAAACAATGACGTTGCATCCATATCGTTGCATCTACTCCCTTCAACAGATCTCCCATGAACAATCAATGACCAGTTGAGGAATAACATTCACACTGTGTGTGTGTGTGTGTGTGTGTGTGTGTGTGTGTGTGTGTGTGTGTGTGTGTGTGTGTGTGTGTGTGTGTGTGTGTGTGTGTGTGTGTGCACTGTGCAAATGGATCCTTTGAAATGAATGCTCCCTCTGGTAAACTGTGGAGGTGGATATAATGAAAAACAAATAGTTTAACTTTCCCAGTTTATACACTTCCTGTGCATTTCCTTGCTCTGAGTTGCACTTCCTGCAAAGATGATCTCAGAACCTCCCCACTCGGTTTTGTATGTCTCTCCGGTCCTTGTAATCAGTATCCTACGTAGCTGCTGTGTGTTGACCGTAGTCATCCAAATAAACTCAGCAAAAAAAGAAACGTCCTCTCACTGTCAGCTGCGTATATTTTCAACAACCTTAACGTGTAAATATTGATATGAACATAACTAGATTCAACAACTGAGACATAAACTGGACAAGTTCCACAGACATGTGACTAACAGAATTTGAATAATGTGTCCCTGAACAAAGGGGGAGGGGATCAAAATCAAAAGTAACAGTCAGTATCTGGTGTGGCCACCAGCTGCATTAAGTATTGCAGTGAATCTCTTCCTCATGGACTGCACCAGATATTCCAGTTCTTGTTGTGAGATGTTACCCCACTCTTCCACCAAGGCACCTGCAAGTTCCCAGAGATTTCTGGGGGGAATGGCACTAGCCATCACCCTCCGATCCAACAGGTCCCAGATGTGCTCAATGGGATTGAGATCTGGGCTCTTCACTGGCCATGGCAGAACACTGATATTCCTGTCTTGCAGGAAATCACGCATAGAACGAGCAGTATTGCTGGTGGCATTGTCATGCTGGAGGGTCATGTCAGGATGAGCCTGCAGGAAGGGTACCACATGAGGGCGGTGGACATCTTCCCTGTAATCCACAGCGTTGAGTTTGCCAGCAATTGACAACAAGCTCAGTCCGATGATGCTGTGAAACACCGCCCCAGACCATGACGGAACCTCCACCTCCAAATCAATCCCGCTCCAGAGTACAGGCCTCAGTGTAAAGCTCATTCCTACGATGATAAACGAGAACCCGACCATCACCCCTGATGAGACAAAACCGCGACTCGTCAGTGAAGAGCACTTTTTGCCAGTCCTGTCTGGTCCAGCGACGGTGGGTTTGTGCCCATAGGCGACGTTGTTGCCGGTGATGTCTGGTGAGAACCTGCCTTACTACAGCCCTACAAGCCCTCAGTCCAGCCTCTCTCAGCCTATTGCGGACAGTCTGAGCACTGATGGAGGGAAGTTGTTGTTGCCATCCTGTACCTGTCCCGCAGGTGTGATGTTCGGATGTACTGATCCTGTGCAGGTGTTGTTACACGTGGTCTGCCACTGCGAGGATGATGTCCGTCCTGTCTCCCTGTAGCGCTGTCTTAGGCGTCTCACAGTACGGACATTGCAATTTATTGCCCTGGCCACATCTTCAGTCATCATGCCACCTTGCAGCATGCCTACGGCATGTTCACACAGATGAGCAGGGCCCCTGGGAATCTTTCTTTGGGTGTTTTTCAGAGTCAGTAGAAAGGCCTCTTTAGTGGCTTAAGTTTTCATAACTGTGACCTTAATTTCCTACCGTCTGTAAGCTGTTGGTGTCTTAACCACCGTTCCACAGGTGCATGTTCATTAATTGTTTATGGTTAATTGAACAAGCATGTGAAACAGTGTTTTAAACCCTTTACAATGCAGGATGTGTGAAGTTATTTGGATTTCTACTAATTATCTTTGAAAGACAGGGTCCTGAAAAAGGGACGTTTCTTTTTTTGCTGAGTTTAGATCTTCAAGGTGCCAGTGGTTTGCTTCTAAATCTGGGACAACTGGGACTCAGTCTGTTTAGTCCTTCTCCAGGTGCCAGTATGTGACTCACACTACATGCATGGCAGTTGCGGTCAGTGCCGTTTAAGATGAGGGAGGACAATTATTTTAATTAGGCCTTATTTCTATTACATCACATGGGAGGACTATCATTCATATTCAATTCACCCTGTTCAATGTAACAGCGATAGGTTTAGGCTACTACATGATACTAACATTTTCCCTATACCCATCATGTCATTATTACAACCTAGCCAATAAATGAAGTTTACAACGTAGATGCACACAGGTCAAGAGACAAATTTGAGTTGACCGTCAGTGACACATGGACTGACGATGACATTCAATACCGCCTTGCATACTCTTGCCTGCATCTAGTTGATATAGGGTGTACTTACCAGTCCAACAGTTGCAAATGAGAGTTTCTATTGGACAAATTCAGATATGTTTATCCCCATTTTGTTCTGTTTTCTTCTGTTTAAGAAATCCTCTTAAGGATTAGCCCCTTTTTTTCAATTTCCGCCTAAAATGACATACCCACATCTAACTGCCTGTAGCTCAGGTCCTGAAGCAACGAAATGCATATTCTTGGTACCATTTGAAAGGAACCACTTTGAAGTTTATGGAAATGTGAAAGGAATGTAGTAGAATGTAACACAATAGATCTGTTAAAAGATAATACAAAGAAAAAACAAACCTTTGTTTTGTATTTTTTTTTGTACCATCATCTTTGAAATGCAAGAGAAAGGTCATAATGTATTATTCCAGCCCAGTTGCAATTCAGATATCGGCCACTAGATGGCATCAGTGTATGTGCAAAGTTTTAGGCTGATCCAATGCACCATTACATGTTGTATCAAGACTGCCCAAATGTGCCTAATTTGTTTATTAATAACTTTTCATATTCAAAATTGTGCACTCTCCTCAAACAATAGCATGGTATTCTTTCACTGTAATTGGACAGTGCAGTTAGAATACCAAGATTTTAAGCTTTCTGCCCATATCAGATATGTCGATGTCCTGGGAAATTTTCTTGTGACTTACAACCTCATGCTAATCGCATTAGCCTAAGTTAGCTCAACCGTCTCGTGGAAGGGACACCGATCCTGAAGAAGCTTTTTTAACAGAATCCCTGGAATGAATACACCCCTGATCACGTGTAAACACAGTTCACTTTCATAGCAGCCACGTTGTATTCTTTCTTACATGTGCTCTCCTCCTCTCATCTCTTCCCTTCGGTTGTGTATTCCCGGTGGTAATACATTTGTAAAACCTAAAGCTTACCTTAACTTGGAAGAGTTCCAGTGTTGTGTTGGATAGTCATAGCCAGCTAGCAAACATAGTATCCCTTGAGCAGGGTGTTTCAGTAGGTTGAACTAGCTAGCTCCATTTGCTAGCTATGTAAGTTTTTTTTAAAGACACTCCTCTTTTTCACTCTTACTTCTTCTTAATTATGTAAGAAATGAAGCTCTTCAAAACTGTTCAACTATTGTCTTTGGGTCAACTACTCACCACATTTTATGCACTGTAGTGCTAGCTAGCTGTAGCTAATGCTTCCAGTACTAGGTTAATTATCTGATCTTTTGATTGGGTGGACAACATGTCAGTTCATGCTGCAAGAGCTTTGACAACTTCCGGAGGACGTCCTCCAACCTGTCATAATTACTGTGTAAGTCTATGGAAGGGGGTGAGAACCATGAGCCTCCTATGTTTTGTATTGAAGTCAATGTATCCTGACGAGGACAGAAGCTAGAATTCAAGTCCGGGCTCGGGCTGGGCCACTCAAGGACATTCAGAGACCTGTCCAGAACCCACTCCTGCATTATCTTGGCGGTGTGCTTAGGTGCGTTGGCCTGTTGGATGGAGAACCTTTGCCCCAGTCTGAGGTCCTGAGCACTCTGGAGCAAGGGAAGCAAAGGGATTACTTCTTTAAAGGCCCAGTGTAGTCAAAAACGTGATTTCCCTGTGTTTTATGTTCACACGAGGAGGTTGGAATAATACTCTTCATTTAACCCAAAAACATTTTGCTTGACTTTTTTCATTCAACGTTTTCACCCCGGGCGCTTTATCTGGACATGGTTCTACAGGACCTCCACCATCCGAATCTAAGTAGTAACATTAACACTATGCCATCTAATTGTAGTAGCTGTACTCATAATTTACAGGAAAACTATCGCCTTATGGTGAGGACAGCCATTGTGGAGGAAATTAATATTCATTGCAGACCACTATTGTATTCACTTTTACCTCTTGGTGAGGTAATTCAGAAACCCAATGTTAACTCCCACTGCTATGTGAACGACACACAGCTGTACATTTCGAGGAATCATGGTAAAGCCTATTGGGATTCTCTGCCTCTGGCCTTATTACGGAGGCTGAGTTACTGGCTTCCATTATGTCTGTAGCAGGGCCGACTGTGTGATCACGCTCTCCGTAGCCTTACGTGAGTAAGACTTTTAAACAGGTCTACATTCAAAAGGCTGCGGGGCCAGACGGATTACCAGGACGTGTGCTGACCAACTGGCAGGTGTCATTACTGACATTTTCAACTGATTGACATGTTTCAAGCAGACCACCAAAGTCCCTGTGCCCAAGAACACGAAGGCAACCTGCCTAAATACCTACAGACCCGTAGCACTCACGTCCGTAGCCATGAAGTGCTTTGAAAGGCTGGTAATGGCTCACATCAACAGCATTATCCCGGAAACCCTAGACCCACTCCAATTTGCATACCGCCCAAACAGATCCACAGATGATGCAATCTCTATTGCACTCCACACTGCACTTTACCACCTGGACAAAAGGAACACCTTATGTGAGAATGCTGTTCATTGACTACAGCTCAGCGTTCAACACCATAGTGCCCTCAAAGCTCATCACTAAGCTTAGGATCCTGGGACTAAACACCTCCTTCTGTAACTGGATCCTGGACTTCCTGACAGGCCCCCCCCCAGGTGGTGAGGGTAGGTAGCAACACATCTGCCATGCTGATCCTCAACCCTGGAGCCCCTCAGGGGTGCGTGCTAAGTCCCCTCCTGTACTCTCTGTTCACCCACAACTGCATAGCCAGACACGACCATCATTAAGTTTGCAGAAGACACAACAGTGCCTGATCACCGACAACGACGAGACAGCCTATAGGGAGGAGGTTAGAGACCTGGCCGAGTGGTGCCAGAATAACAACCTATCCCTCAACCTAACCAAGACTAAGGAGATGATTGTGGACTACAGGAAAAGGAGGACAGAGCACGCCCCCATTCTCATTGACCGGGCTGTAGTGGAGCAGGTTGAGAGCTTCAAGTTCCTTGGTGTCCACATCACCAACAAACTAGAATGGTCCAGACACACCAAGACAGTCGTGAAGAGGGCACAACAAAACCTATTCCCTCTCAGGAAACAAAAACTATTTGGCATGGGTCCTCAGATCCTCAAAAGGTTCTATAGCTGCAACATCAAGAACACTGGTTGCATCACTGCCTGGTACGGCAATTTTTATGCCCGAAAGGCACTTACAGAGGGTTGTCACGGTCGTCCTCCTCTTCATCTGAAGAGGAGAGGCGAGAAGGATCGGAGGACCAAAATGCGGCGTGGTATGTGTTCATGATGAATATTTCATTAAAGAAAGTACTGAACACTGAATACAAAAACAATAAACAAATAACGACTGTGAAGCTATAACTGAGACCTGTGCTGACACAAGCAACTAACATAGACAATCACCCACAAACAAACAGTGCACCCAGGCTACTTAAGTATGATTCTCAATCAGAGACAACTAATGACACCTGCCTCTGATTGAGAACCATACTAGGCTGAAACATACAAATCCCCAAATCATAGAAAAACAAACATAGACTGCCCACCCCAACTCACGCCCTGACCATACTAAATAAATACAAAACAAAGGAAATAAAGGTCAGAACGTGACAAGGGTAGTGCGTACGCCCAGTACATCACTGAGGCTAAGCTGCCTGCCATCCAGGACCTCTACACCAGGCGGTGTCAGAGGAAGGCCCTAAAAATTGTCAAAGACCCCAGCCACCCCAGTCATAGACTGTTCTCTCTACTACCGCATGGCAAGCGGTACCGGAGTGCCAAGTCTAGGACAAAAAGGCTTCTCAACAATTTTTACCCCCAAGCCATAAGACTCCTGAACAGGTAATCAAATGGCTACCCGGACTATTTGCATTGTGTGCCCCCCCAACCCCTCTTTTACGCTGCTGCTACTCTCTGTTTATCATATATGCATAGTCACTTTAACCATATCTACATGTACATACTACCTCAATCAGCCCGACTAACCGGTGCTTGTATGTAGCCTCGCTACTGTTATAGCCTCGATACTGTATATAGCCTCGCTACTGTATTTTTACTGTTGTTTTTATTTCTTTACTTAACTATTGTTCACCTAATACCTTTTTTCACTGTTGGTTAGAGCCTGTAAGTAAGCATTTCACTGTTGTTTTTGACGAACGTGACAAATAAACTTAATAATAAACTGATTTGATTTGAGCAGTCGGGGGAGAAGGGCCTTGGTCAGGGAGGTGACCAAGAACCTGATGGTCAGTCTCACAGAGCTCCAGAGTTTCTCTGTGGAGATGGGAGAACCTTCCAGAAGGACAACCATTTCTGCAGCACTCCACTAATCAGTCCTTCAAGGTATTGTGGCCAGACGGAAGCCACTCCTTTGTAAAAAGGCACATGGTATCCCATTTGGAGTTTGCCAAAAGTCACCTTAAGTACTCTCAGACCATGAGAAGCAAGATTCTCTGGTCTGATGAACTCAAGATTGAACTCTTTGGCCTGAATGACAAGCATCACATCTGGAGGGAACCTAGCACCATCCCTAAGGTGAAGCACAGTGGTGGCAGCATCATGCTGTGGGGATGATTTTCAGCGGTATGGACTGGGAGACTTATCAGGATCGAAGTAAAGATGAACAGAGCAAAATACAGAGAGATCCTTGATGGAAACCTGCTCCAGAGCACTCAAGACCTAATACTGGGGCAAAGGTTCCCCTTCCAACAGGACAACAACCCTAAGCACACAGCCAAGACATTGCAGGAGTGGCTTCAGGACAAGTCTCTGAATGTCCTTGAGCGGCCAGCCAGAGCCAGGACTTGAACCCAATCGAACATCTCTGGAGAGACCTGAAAATAGCTGTGCAGCGACGCTCCCCATACAATCTGACAGAGCTTGAGATGATCTGCAGATAAAAATGTGAGAAACTCCCCAACTACAGGTGTGCCAAGCTTGTAGCGCCATACCCAAGAAGACTCGAGGCTGTAATCGCTGCCAAAGGTCCTTCAACAAAGTACTTAGTAAAGCATCCGAATAATGTAATAATATATAAATTAATAATGCAATATTTTCATTATTTTATTTTTAATACATTTGCAAAAAATGTTGCTTTGTCATTAAAAAACACAATACATTTTAGAATAAGACTAGCGTAACAACATGTGGAAGAAATCAAGGGGTCCGAATGCTTTCTGAATGCAATGTATATGGATCTGTGCCATTCACTTTGAACTGAACTGTTTTTACAGCATGTGCGGTGCTGAGTAGATGCGCTTGTTTTGAGAGATACAGTACATGTAGCGAGTGCACATTTGTACATTTTTCCAAATTCTTTGCTAGTTAGCCCATGTGTATAGATCATTTCTAGTCAGCAATGGGGGGAGTATCACGTTCTGTCCATCGTTCGTATGCGTTTTCCTTGTTTTAGTGTTGGTCAGGACGTGAGCTGGGTGGGCATTCTATGTTGTGTGTCTGGTTTGTCTATTTCTATGTTTGGCCTGATATGGTTCTCAATCAGAGGCAGGTGTTAGTCATTGTCTCTGATTGGGAACCATATTTAGGTAGCCTGTTTTGTGGGTGATTGTTCCTGTGTCTGTGTTTTGCACCAGATAGGGCTGTTTTTGGTTTTCCACGGTCATTGTTTTGTAGTGTTCATGTTTATCCGTTTTTGATTAAACATGAGTCAATATAACCACGCTGCGTTTTGGTCCTCCTCTACTTCACCACAGGAAAACCCTGACAGAATCACCCACCAACCAAGGACCAAGCGGCGTGGCAACGGCAAAAGCAGCAGCAGGAGAAGGAACAGAGGCAGCAGCAACAGGAGCAGGACCAGCAGCAGCAGCAGCAGTGGGAGATGCTGCACTATTTGGATAAATGGACTTGGGAGGAGATCCTTGATGGAGAAGGACCCTGGGCAGAGCCATGGATGGAATTGGAACTGTCGGTGAAGCTGAGTCTGAGAGTGTGGAGGATGTATTGGACAGAGTAGAAAGAAAGCTGTTGGTTTGGCATAGTATGCACGGCATACCAGTGCCAGCACCACGCATCAGGCCTACAGTGCGTCCCGCCTGTCCAGCGCTGCCGGAGCCTTCCTCCTCTCCAGCGCAGCTAGAGTCTCCCGCCTGTCCGGCGCTGTCAGAGCTACCGCCCCTCATGCCAGAGGCGCCAGAGCCCCTCATTCCAGAGGCACCAGTGCTCCTCAGTCCAGCGCTACCAGAGCCTTTTTCTCCTGTCTGCCCAGCGCCGCCAGTGCCGCCAGTCTGCCCAGCGCCGGCTGAGCTACCAGTCTGTCTAGTGTGCCAGGATCCGCCAGTGTGCCAGGATCCGCCAGTGTGCCAGGATCCGCCAGTGTGTGCCAGGATCCGCCAGTGTGTGCCAGGATCCGCCAGTGTGTGCCAGGATCCGCCAGTGTGTGCCAGGATCCGCCAGTGTGTGCCAGGATCCGCCAGTGTGTGCCAGGATGCAAGGCTCCGCCAGTCTGCCAGGATCCGCTAGATCTGCCAGTCGGCCAGGATCTGCCAGTCGGCCAGGATCTGCCAGATCCGCCATTCAGCCAGGATCTGGCCAGTGTGTCAGGATCCGCCAGTCAGCCAGGATCTGCCAGAACTACCAGTCAGCCAGGATCCGCCAGGATCTGCCAGTCGGCCAGGATCTGCCAGTCGGCCAGGATCTGCCAGGATCCGCCAGTCGGCCAGGATCCGCCAGTCGGCCAGGATTTGCCAGTCAGCCAGGATCAGTTAGATCTGCCAGGATCCGCCAGTCAGCCAAGATCTACCAGAACTACCAGTCAGCCAGGATCCGCCAGAACTGCCAGTCTGCCAGGATTCGCCAGGATCTGCCAGTCGGCCAGGATTTGCCAGTCAGCCAGGATCAGTTAGATCCGCCAGTCTGCCAGGATCCGCCAGTCAGCCAGGATCCGCCAGGATCCGCCAGAACTGCCAGTCTGCCAGGATCCGCCAGGATCTGCCAGTCGGCCAGGATCTGCCAGTCGGCCAGGATCTGCCAGTCGGCCAGGATCTGCCAGTCGGCCAGGATCTGCCAGTCGGCCAGGATCTGCCAGTCGGCCAGGATCTGCCAGTCGGCCAGGATCTGCCAGTCGGCCAGGATCCGCCAGTCGGCCAGGATCCGCCAGTCGGCCAGGATCCGCCAGTCAGCCAGGATCCGCCAGAACTGCCAGGATCTGCCAGTCTGCCAGGATCCGCCAGTCTGCCAGGATCCGCCAGTCTGCCAGGATCCGCCAGTCTGCCAGGATCCGCCAGTCTGCCAGGATCTGCCAGTCTGCCAGGATCAGTTAGATCCGCCATTCAGCCAGGATCTGCCAGTGTGCCAGGATCCGCCAGTCAGCCAGGATCCGCCAGTCAGCCAGGATCCGCCAGTCAGCCAGGATCTGCCAGTCAGCCAGGATCTGCCAGTCAGCCAGGATCTGCCAGTCAGCCAGGATCCGCCAGTCAGCCAGGATCCGCCAGTCAGCCAGGATCCGCCAGTCAGCCAGGATCCGCCAGTCAGCCAGGATCCGCCAGTCAGCCAGAGTCTGCCAGGATCCGCCAGTCTGCCAGGATCCGCCAGAACTGCCAGTCGGCCAGGATCCGGCAGTCGGCCAGGATCCACCAGGATCCGCCAGTCGGCCAGGATCCGCCAGTCGGCCAGGATCCGCCAGTCGGCCAGGATCCGCCAGTCGGCCAGGATCCGCCAGTCGGCGCCAGTCTGCCAGGATCCGCCAGTCTGCCAGGATCCGCCAGTCTGCCAGGATCCGCCAGAACTGCCAGTCAGCCAGGATCCGCCAGTCGGCCAGGATCAGTTATATCCGCCAGTCTGCCAGGATCCACCAGTCAGCCAGGATCCGCCAGAAGTGCCAGTCAGCCAGGATCTGCCAGATCCGCGAGTCAGCCAGGATCTGCCAGTCAGCCAGGATCTGCCGGAACCACCAGCCAGCCAGGATCTGGTAGATCCATCAACCTGCCCGAGCTTCCTCTCACTCCCGAGCTTCCTCTCACTCCCGAGCTTCCCCTCGGTCCCGAGCTTCCCCTCGGTCCCGAGCTTCCCCTCGGTCCCGAGCTTCCCCTCGGCCCCGAGCTTCCCCTGGGTCCCGAGCTACCTCAGTCCAGTGGGGCCCATTGTTAGGTTTCCTAGGCCAAGGTTAGCGGCGAGGGTCGCCACTCAAGGGACACTAAGGAGGTGGACTAAGACAATTATGGAGTGGGGTCCACGTCCAGCGCCAGAGCCGCCACCGCGGAGAGATGCCCACCCAGACCCTCCCCTATAGGTTTAGGTTGTGCGTTCGGAGTCCGCACCTTGGGGGGGGGGGGGTTCTGTCACGTTCTGTCCATCGTTCGTATGTGTTTTCCTTGTTTTAGTGTTGGTCAGGACGTGAGCTGGGTGGGCATTCTATGTTGTGTGTCTGGTTTGTCTATTTCTATGTTTGGCCTGATATGTTTCTCAATCAGAGGCAGGTGTTAGTCATTGTCTCTGATTGGGAACCATATTTAGGTAGCCTGTTTTGTGTTTGGTTTTGTGGGTGATTGTTCCTGTGTCTGTGTTTTGCACCAGATAGGGCTGTTTTTGGTTTTCCACGTTCATTGTTTTGTAGTGTTCATGTTTATCCGTTTTTTATAAACATGAGTCAATATAACCACGCTGCGTTTTGGTCCTCCTCTACTTCACCACAGGAAAACCCTGACAGGGAGTGATTGCTTCCTACAAGAGCACAATACGTGGGCATTTCCAGACATATTTGAAAAGCGAGTCAGGTAAAGAGCTTTTTCTCTGTAAGGGGCAGTGTTGTATTTTGGGGTAGTGTTGTATCTGAATAAGCTAAATAGCCAATAGGCAGAGGATAGCATAATTTGTCTGATTCTCTGTAATAATGGTATGAGAATAATGATGCATTTTATTCTGCAAAGTGGTTTCTTGCATCAAACAACACAACAACAGTTTCAGCCACATCATTGTCTGAAGGAAAAGTGGATAAACAGCTTAATGTCAAGCCCTGCATCTTTTTTCAAAAGTCTTATGGAATGTAGGCCTAGATTGAACACCACACATTGGTTGCTACTGTTTATTTTATGGGTAGGCCAGTCTGGTAGGTCTACATTATGATCAAATAGCTACAGTAGCCTACTTGACCTGTGTTTAAACTAACTTCAAGTGTGTACAGCCCCAGTGTTCACAGTAAATGCGGGCCAGAAGTTGCACAGTATTTTCACAATGTTCAAGTTTTTGCTCAGCAGACCTGAAATTTGCTCAGTGCTGATTTTTTTTTTTCAAGGAACATTGATCGTGATTATAAAAAATGTAAAGAATAAGAGGTGGTCCCCTTCCTGAATATAAGGAAAATAGCTGTTTTGATGGGAAATAAAGTGTTGAGGAATTTAAATGGAATGATTGTCTGGCCCCTTACAGTCTAAGCCCTGTGTAAGCTACTAGCCCATAGCAATGCATTGAACAACAGATAGTCCCCCAAAAAAAAAAAAAAAAAAATCTAAAGGAAGTTGGTCCTATATCTGAGAGATATAAGAAAGATCGGGAAATTGTTGTATTTAACCCCTATTATCTGGTACTTAACAGTCTCTATATATGCTTCCATTCATGTTTTCAACTAGTACCGGGGGACCTTCAGACAAGTGTTGTGAGGCCTGTGGACATTCTAGAGAAAAACAACCAACATGTACGTGTTTGTGAAAGTCTCACCTTATTAATGTGTACTGTTCAGAAGCTATAGACAGAAGTTGGCAGATTGGCTGTACCGACTTCCGACGAGTCCCAAAACGCTTGTGGGGGTGGTAGAGCTAAGCGGAGAACACCACCGTGTTCGTGAGAGTCTCATCTTTAAATAGAGTGGTCAAACCGGTCAGATGCTACAGACGATTTTGTGAGGAGAAGACTGCTTTAGCTCTCAACTTTCACCACAGATGCGGAATTGCGACATCCAATGCAAAACCACAGTTTTTAATTTGGATTTAAAAAAATATATTATGCCAATTAGATTTCTGCGGGGGTGCCGACATCGACTCTAGGGGGCTAACCACCAGTTGTGTAAAGTAACTTAAGTTAAAAAATAAAGTACTACTTAAGTCGTTTTTATTGGGGTATGTGTACTTAACGTTACTATTTATATTTCTGACAGCTTTTACTTTTACTTCACTACATTCCTAAAGAAAAAATTTACTTTTAACATTTTCCCTGACACCCAAAAGTATTTTACATTAGCAGGACAGGAAAATGGTCAGATTCACATACTTATCAAGAGAACATCCCTGGGCATCCCTACTGCCTCTGATCTGGAATCACTAAACACAAATTCTTTGTTTTTAAATTATGTCTGAGTGTTGGAGTGTGACCCTGGCTATCCGTAAATAAAAATATTTTAATTTTTTTTTTTAATTGTGCTGTTTAGTTTGCTTAATATAAGGAATTTTAAATTATTTGTACTTTTACTTTTGATACTTTCACTTGAATCATTTTCTATTAAGGTATCTTTACTTTTACTCAAGTATGACAATTTTGTACTTTTTCCACCACTGCAAATATGTAAGTGAAAGAGCAGTCCATTTTTTAACAGATGACCAGTTTTGTTCAGCAGCCCACAGAGCTCACAGGCCTACAGCTGACGCTTAGTTCACTGAACCTCCTTCACTACATAAAAATCAGTTTTCCTCATCTCAGTCAAATTGAAATAAAACAGCTAAATCTTCCATACGCTTGTTGAGTTGTTGTTTGTCAAGGCATAAAGACAATGCTGTACAGCACAGGGATGTATCTGTGTATTTGTACATTTTTAAATGGTCAAAATAACACAAATTGGCATTTTAAGGCAAGGCTGACACTATACTCTGTCCACAGACCCATTTCAGTCCACTCAGAATGTTTACACAGAGCCCCCGTGGGAAGAGGGTGTCCCTATACTCAAGGACAATTTTCTAGAGGGCTGCTTGATCTGAAAGTCTGTCAGGGAGAAACTGCCCCATGATTTGCATGCCTGTAACAATGACTCTTTCATCAAATGGCTACCAAGACTATTTGTATTGATCCCCCCACCCCCACGCTGCTGCTGCTTTCTGTTATTATCTATGCATAGCCATTTTAATAGCTCTACCTACATGTACATACTTACCTCAATTACCTCGACACCAGTGCCCCCGTACATTGACACATTTGACTCTGTACTGGTACCCCCTGTATAGCCCCACTAATGTTATTTACTGCTGCTCTTCAATTATTTGTTATTCTTATCTCTTACTTTAAAAAAAAAAAGAAGGTATTTTCTTAACTGCGTTGTTGGTTAATTAAGGACTTGTAAGAAAGCAATTCACTGTAAGGTCACTGTCGTATTCGGGGAATGTGACAAATAAAATGTGATTTGATTTGAAATCAAATCAAATGTATTTATAAAGCCTTCTTTACATCAGCAGATGTCTCAAAGTACAGAAACCCAGCCTAAAATCTCAAACAGCAAGCAATGCAGATGTTGAAGCACGGTGGCTTGGAAAAACTCCCTAGAAAGGTAGGAACCTATGAAGAAACCTAGAGAGGAACCAGGCTGAGAGGTGTCCAATCCACTTCTGGCTGTGCCAGGTGGAGATTATAAAAGTACATGGCCATTAAGGCCAGATTGTTATTCAAGATGTTCAAATGTTTGTAGATGACCAGCAGGGTCAAATAATAATCATTGTGCAACAGGTTTGTGCCACAGGAGGAAATGTCAGTTGGCTTTTCATAGCCGAGCATTCAGAGGTCGAGACAGCAGGTGTGGTAGAGAGAGTGTGAGAGTCGAAAACAGCAGGTCCGTGACAAGGTAGCACATCCAGGGAACAGGTCAGGGTTCCACAACCACAGGCAGAACAGTTGAAACTGGAACAGCAGCACGGGCTCAGGACCTGGTGGAGGGAGAGAGGAAGAGAGAATTTGAGGAAGCATGCTTAAATTCACACAGGATACCAGATAAGACGAGAACTACACTGAGTAGAAGCCCACGAAGATCTCCTACACCGCACAAGCCCGAGGGGCCGCAAAACCGGACAGGAAGATCATGCCAGTCACTCAACCCCTCCTAGGGACGGCATGGAAGAGCACTAGTAAGCCAGCTACTCAGCCCCCATAACAGGGCCAGGAGGCAGAGAATCCCAGTGGAGAGAGGGGACCCGGGCCAGGCAGAGACAGCAAGGGCAGTTCGTTGCTCCAGTGCCTTGCCGTTCACCTTTGCACACTTGGGCCAGACTGCACTCAATTAAAGGACCTACTGAAGAGATAAGTCTTCAGTAAAGACTTACAGGTCGAGACAGAGTCTGTGTCTCTCACATGGATAGGCTGACCATTCCATAAAAATGGAGCTCTATAGGTGTCACGCCCTGACCATAGAGAGCTGTTTATTCTCTATGTTGGTTGGGGCGTGATAGTGACTAGGGTGGGTCATCTAGGTGATTAGTGATTCATGTTGGCCTAGTATGGTTCCCAATCAGAGACAGCTGTTTATCATTGTCTCTGATTGGGGATCATATTTAGGCAGCCATTTCCCCATTGTGCTTTGTGAGATCTTGACTATGGATAGTTGCCTGTTAGCACGATTATTTAGGGTCACGTTTTGTTTGGTATTTTGTTCATTTAATAAAGGAAAATGTATGCATACCACGCTGCACCTTGGTCCACTCATTCTAATGATCGTGACAATAGGACTATGTCCTGCCTCCAGCTGTTTGCTTAAAAATTCTAGGGACAATAAGGACGCCTGCGTCTTGTGACCATAGCGTATGTGTAGATACAGTTGAAGTCGGAAGTTTACATACACCTTAGCCGAATACATTAAACTCAGTTTTTCACAATTCCTGACTTTGAATCTTTGTAAAAATGTCCTGTCTTCGGTCAGTTAGGATCACCACTTTATTTTAAGAATGTGAAATGTCAGAATAATAGAGAAGGATTTATTTCAGCTTTTATTTCTTTCAGTGGGTCAGAAGTTTACATACACTCAATTAGTATTTGGTAGCATTACCTTTAAATTGTTTAACTTCGGTCAAACTTTTCAAATAGCCTTCCACAAGCTTCCCACAATAAGTCGGGTGAATTTTGGCCCATTCCTCCTGACAGAGCTGGTGTAACTGAGTCAGGTTTGTAGGCCTCCTTCTCGCACACACTTTTTCAGTTCTGCCAACAAATGTTCTATAGGCTGAGGTCAGGGCTTTGTGATGGCCACTCCAATACCTTGACTTTGTTGTCCTTAAGCCATTTTGCCACAACTTTGGAAGTATGCTTGGGGTTATTGTCCATTTGGAAAACCCATTTATGACAAAGCTTTGACTGAACACTTTTTTGGTTACTACATGATTCCATATGTGTTATTTCATAGTTTTGATGTCTTCACTATTATTCTACAATGTAGAAAATAGTAAAAATAAAGAAAAATCCTTGAATGAGTAGGTGTGTCCAAACTTTTGACTGGTACTGTACATTTAGCGAATTCCCAACATATAGTACGTTTTGCAAATTGTTCATATTTTGTGGGTTTTGCAAATTTGTAACATATAATACGAATTGTAATTCATTACATGTCATACGAAATGTGTCATAGACATCCACAAATGAATACATGCCATACGAGTGTCTTGGATTTATGTACTGAATAATACGATCATCTCTGCGACCAGGTTGATTTGTCAGTGTCAAAGTAGCCTGTCATTTTCGATGTGTGCTGTATTAAAAAAATATTCTGCTTAAGTCTCTAGTCATGTTAAATGACTTAGAATTGTATGAATTACATTTATTAAAGGCCACATATTTTTCCAGAAACTAGGCATACAAAAATGTTTGCGTGCAAATTAGATGATATGCTCGCAATGCTCTATTGTAAAGTTGACATTTTTTCCTCCAGGTCACCCCCCTTTCATGCTCACATTATGTTCCGGCAGCTGCAGATTTACAAATGAATTACTGCTGACCGGACGGCAGCATTTGGAAGGATACGTGTTGTGTGTGGGTGTTGTCATTGAAGACCGGGAGTGCTTTCCTTGTGATGTTATGTGTGTATAGTTCTTGGAGTTGAGGCTATTTACTGCAGATTGTTTTGCTGGCCTGTTCGTGACTGAGTGGTTCCCATTGCTAGGAGGTGATGTTGAAAGTGAGAACACTTTCGATCAGGGATCTGGACACCGTTGTCAGTGTCAGCCCAATGGACCGGCAGATGGCTTTACTGAGTCGTTTCATCAGACCGTCCAAGGGGAATGTATGCAACCTGCTATACACTCGTACTCACAGTAGACTGGATCGTGCATAAAACATTCTCTATTCAGCCTGCAAAGGCCTCAGTTTCCCCTTTTACTCAATTTAATGACGAGGAGGTGGGGGAGAAAAAGGGGAAATATGCACATACCTTTTTTATAAAACATAATCTTCCACCACCATGCTATTTCCCCTGTTTGTGTTTTACCTACCTTCTCGCTATTAAATTGAGTTAAGGAAGAAATCCTAAACAGCGAGGAAATACCGGTACCGGCTGTTAGAAAGTGTTACCATTCGTTTTTTTCTTAAAAATAGCTGATGTTTCAGAAGTGTAGCAATGATAGCTTTTGCGATTCACCAACTGCAACTGGAAAAGGAGGTCCAAGCAAAACAATGACTCAAAAAACATATTAACGACTTGGGTTCATACTGTAGACTATTTTGAGATGGCTTGGCAATTGGACATTGTTGTCAGGGGTGGTGCTTGTAGGTGTGGCTGAAATAGACTACTTATCGCTGTGCATCTTAGTATTTCATCTATGAATGAGACTGCTTCATTGAAAGAGTCACCATGACCACTCTGCTACTGATGTTTGGTATGTGAGCATCCCTATCAAACTCTGCACATTCGCTAGAATTTGTCTGTACAATCCTCTGGACTTTTCTTAACATTTGTTTGTTTCATTTGTGCAGTTCTTCTGGCTCTACCCTGCTACAGCGCACCTGGTAAGTGGAAAGATCATGTCTTGCATCTGTTTGTATGAATGAAATTGGGTCAGCTGTTGAGAGGTGTAGGCTACTACTCTGCCTCTCAGATTAAGCCACAGCAGAATTTATTGTAAATTATTGCTTTGTGGTTTGGAATTGAGAGTTCATACATTATGTACCTTATTTCCCTGAAATGCCTTCTGAAAAACAAATGTCAATCGGGAATGCAGTGGATCATGTTGGTTTAGAAACCCAAACATAGTTCTACTTGTATAGGGATATCTGCAATCTAGATGATTGGTCAGGGAAATTAGTTGTCATCATTTAAAATATATATATATTTCACTAGGCAAGCCAGTTAAGAACAAATTCTGATTTACCATGGCGGCCTTCATCCTAACCAGGATGACACTGGGCCAATTGTGAGCCGCCCTATGGGACTCCCGGTCACGGCTGGTTGTGATACAGCCTGGGAACGAACCAGGGTCTGTAGTGACACCTCTAGCAATGTAATGCAGTGCCTTAGACCGCTGAGCCACTCGGGAGCCCCATCATTACTCTAAGCCAAAGGTTCTTATGCTTTTTCAGCTCAAGACCCAAATGAGAAAAGTATTGTCCTTGAACGACTCAAATTAAGAAGAAATAGTGTGTGATTATAAATGTTTACTAATAGCTCGCGACCCACCGCTCACATGCTTAGGGTCCACTTTGGTTCCCAAACCATAATTTAAGAAATCCTGCTCTACATCAGTTGTTCCCAACCTTTTTCGGGTTACTGTACCACCAACTGAATGTTGCTCTGCCAGGAGTACCCCGTAGTCCTATGGTCTCCTGAGTCTTCTCAAGTACCCCCTGTGGATAGACCAAGTACCCCCAGGTGACAATATATTGAGTAAGGTATACCTTGCTCAGTTTTTCAGGCATTTTATCATAGGATAAAACGCATAGAGATAATCCTATCAACTTCAGTCACTGATTGGAAACAAATATGAATCGCTTTAATTTGTTTTAACTGTAAAGCAATTGACAGTAGGAATATTTTCTTAGTGAGCGTTTTGCAAATATCACGCCTTCCTCATGACCTGAGATCGAGCTTTTCACAGAATACGTAGCCAGCGCTTTGTCTTGATGTGAGGATGTTCCACGTTTCACAGGGCAAGTCAATCCTTTTGGAGTTCCAGTCTCTGCCCATGCTGGGAAGTTCTACGACACGTGAGTATAGCAAGTACCCTTATTATCTGTGCTCTGGGTAGAAGCTGCCCTAGGGCTCAAATCTTAAGCGGGGATATGAAAAACTGACCTGATAGTGTTTAGTGGCAAATTCATCCTACTACCTTTGTTGTTCTACTGTATTATTGACTGTATGTTTTGTTTATTCCATGTGTAACTCTGTTGTTGTGTGGAATTGCTATGCTTTATCTTGGCCATGTCGCAGTTGCAAATGAGAACTTGTTCTCAAACTAGCCTACCTGGTTAAATAAAGGTGAAATATATATATATTTTTTAAATACCTTTCTTTAATTAAGATGTGTCATCATGATGTGACTCTGTATTTGTGAGCATTGTGACTCCACTCTGTCTATGGCTGTGTTTCAAACTCATAAAAGTCACACGCTCGTCAATTTACCCTTGCCTTATGTCCTTGGCGTAATCTCTGCGGCTATATTTGTCGTCGGTCCAAATGATTAGCCAAGCCAGGGAAGTTTGCAACGTAAACCCCTCAGCCCTCATTTTAGTGGACTTTGCGAGTATACAATTACATTCACATTCGGGCCTGAAACGCACCATAATTCAATTTGCAATGATTGTACAGTACATCCACTAAGAAAAGTCTGCCAAAACTCAAAAGCTCAACGTCAATATGGAGTCAACATACAAGTAAAAACAAATGTAAATAAGTTTGAAATGCACAAACACGTCTCGTAAAACGGATGTTTTTGTTTGTTTAGCTTTTGGAAATTGTAGAAATAAAACATTTCCCTTCTTCAGAAGTTCCAGCTAGGCAGGCTGACGTTGGTTAGCTAATTAATTCGCTAGCTATCATACAGTAGGCGTATATTAATAATTATATAGTTAATATAGGTAAACATGCAATCATAATTGACTGTGACACATATAATGCACCAATAAGCTACCTGTGGCTGAAAACACAGCTGACGAGTGATGAATTTCCAGGCAAGGAAGGTCCATTTAAAAATCATTCCTTCCTCCCTCGCCCTGCAAGTGTATACTCGTCAGACGTCATGATACATCATCAGAAGTCCACTACATTTGAGGGCTGAGGGGAGGAATGCAGCCCATGTCTAGTATATGTGCTGCACATAGATATAGAAAATGACCTCTAGACATGAAGATGAGCCTCTGCCTTTCAGGTCTCCCAGAGATCACGTCTGCGGTGGGCTGAATTATGACGTTCTAGATTACACTTGCTGTGAAAGAGTACTGCATAAAGAGGCGCTGCTGTCTTGCTGTGGAAACAGGGTCTTTAACCTCACCCAGGCTTCCTGTTGTGAAGGTGAGATAGACAGAGTCCTGTCTCCAAGCAGTATCCCATGGCATCTACAGTATTCAATCAAACCTGGTAACTGTGAAAAGTTATTTTCTCAGCACCTCCCAAGTTTTGTTTCAATATGTGTTTATCTGTTATTCAATCGATGCAGGTCAGCTGACTCTTAATGTGAGCCAGCTGGTGTCAGATTGCTGTGGGTGTCAGGCCTATGACCCACTCAACCAGCTGTGCTGTGACTCTCAGATCCTAACCAGGACCCAACCCCATTCCAAGTGTTGCGGAAAAGGTCAGCGAGATCAGATCTATTCACATCTATTGATGTCATCATTGATTATGTAGTTGTGTTTGTTTTATTCTTCACAAAGGCATAAACAGAGATGTTGTCGTGGTGTGCATTTTAGACTTTGCTCTCAAACTGTCTTTCCAATAGAGGTCGGGTCCTCTCCTTGTGCGGGCGGCGCTCGGCGTCGCCTGTCTTCTAGCCATCATCGAAACACTTTTCATTTTCCATGTGTTTTGTGTTGTTTTTCCTCACACCTGGTTTCAATTCCCTCAATCATTTGTTGTGTATATAACCCTCTGTTCCCCTCATGTCTTTGTGTGGGATTGTTTATTGTAAGTGCACGTGTTGTTTGGTGCGTGACAGGTTTTTGGACCCAATTATCTTGTTATTTTTATGCCATGGGTTTTACTGTTAAACTGCTCCGGCTATTACCAAGTTCAGCTCTCCTGCGTCTGACGTCCCTGCCATCGATTACGCACCCCTTACATCTCCCAAAACTGTTTGGGAGATGTTTCCCAATTTCCCACCTGCACCTCACGGCTTCTATGCTCACTCCCCGTCACAATGTCAAGACCGTTAGACTTGAGCACTTGAAAGCCCTTCAGTCGTTTTAAACAGTACATCTGATCAGTCCTTGTTACCTGTTCTGCAGAGCTTTACAATGAAGACGACCAGCTTTGCTGTGGAAATGTCGTTAAAGGAAGGAAGGTCCTGACCAAAATGTCCGTTCACCACCTGTGCTGTGGAGACCACCAGTTTGACCAGCGAAGCCACTGCTGCTGCTTCGATTCTGAACCACTCTCTCCAGAGCCTCTCAATGCAAGCTGCTGTGCATCATCAGGGTCTGATGTTAGTAAAAAAAAAGGAAACCTACTGGTTTTGTATGGTTGAGAGTAGAGCAGCTCCTCTTTTGTGTGAGAGTGTGTCAGACGACGGATAACTAGAGGTCTCTTTTCTAACGCTTAGCACTGTTGGTAGAGGATGAATGCACAGGTCCCCTGGTAAGAAAGTTAGACTCTCTTTTTTTGGGCATGTGCATGCCACGGTGTGTCTGCATGTCTGTTATTCATGTTGTGTGTGTGTTGTTGATACCCTGCTGACTGGTGTGTCTCTCTCCCAGTACTGTGGTACAACTCTGTATGGTGTAGAGGACCGAGGGGTGCTGTGCTGTAACCAGACCTTGCACTGTGAGATGGAGGATGGGTACCAGTGCTCCCCAGGTGGTCACTTGTATCTGCCATCCCGTGACATGGTGTGTGGCTCACGAGTTCATCTGAAAGATCCAGGCAAACACTGCTGTGGGGAGGAGACATACTACCCTCGGAATGAAATCTGCTGCAACGGACACAAGTGAGCTGCACTGTAGTGTGGAAACTGTAGATAGTTGAACCTAGCCAGGATTCTTCTTTGCTCATACAAGAGTAATAAAGGCCTAGTGCACCATTTATTTAATTTTAAATAAAATAACAAATATATATTTAATTGTGATTTTTCAAGCGGTGCTACAGCACCCTCAGCATCCCTACTTCCTGCGGCTATGGGAGGAAGCTGGTTGATGGTTGTTTGGGATTTTAGGAACATTACTAATGTATTTTTCATTTAAACTGTGTTTATTATTGACTGAAGTCTGTTAATTGGAAATACCTAAAAATGTATCATGACCTGACAGACTGGAAATATATATATATTTATTTTGTATGTATTTTACCCCTCATTCCACTTCCCCCCACAATTTCGATCTTGTCTCATTGGGTTTCACATGCTGATCTAAATTCTCTAGAGAACAAGTGGAAACGTGGGCGAACACATTAACAAACAATGCTCTAATGTGAAAAGCCTCAGACCCTGTCATTCCAACTGTGGGTCGCAACCTGTAGTGCTTTCCCCAAGAACTTGCATGGCAGTCTGAATTTACACTGATACCATTACTCAATACTTTGGTCAAGAAATAAGCGGGGGGTCTGTGCAGTGCAGTTGTGAGTGACGCACTTGAATCTACTTTCGTTTGAATCAAAATAAATTCAACTACACTTTTGTTTCATCACAACTGGAGAGCAAGCTCTGTCTGGTGATGTCCACAAAGCATATTACATGGTCAAGCAAGAATGTTTCCGACTACTAAACAACTAATGATTTAGAACCATAGAGAGTTACCGCAAGTTGCAAAGAAAACAGGAGCTGCCTTCACTATTTCAGCACCATTTCGACTTCAGCATCAGCAAATCCCCTCTGCTTAGTCTAATACAGTGACAACTAAAATATCTATGGTCTATGACACTGTCAATTTTTTGTTTTCCCAGGCTACCTGGCTAAAATGCTTGCTTGCTAGCCTAACTTCCTTTCGTGGGCAACGTTAGCTAGTTAACATTAGCCTTCTACATCTAGCTACATATTGAACTTCCATCCTCTCAGGCCAAGGCCACAACAATGAATGAATTAATGGGTGGATCAGAATCACCGTTATAATCATTGGCCAGTACGGAGAATGAAGTAAAACCACAAGTCCAAATCCCTATCTTCATCCATGACTAATTTAGCAAAGGGACAATGTCAGTTAGCTAGCCACCAGAGGACAACAACACAGAGATGCAACAATTGAAATAGTTTCTGTCAACAACATATTTATTTTTATTTGATGTGATAAGAGTGAAGCCAAATCCTAACTTGTTTCCCTTGACACTCTGTTTTGGTGCACCAGGAACATTCACAGTTGAGCTCACTCAGTGTAGCTCAATGTGGGCTATTATTTTATACTGTTTTTTTTATCAAGGGAGGCCAAGTGCTCAACGGTTTCCCTTGCATCTAATGCAATACGTGGCAACAATGTCATACTCTTTATGACCTGACAGCATCAGATAGATGGCCGACATACAGAGGGGCTCTGTTTCGCTCTTTCGGATGCTCTCTCCGGTGAGATACATTCAGCCTCTTGCTAATTGAAGGAATATTATAAAAACAAAAAGAGATATATTTTTTTCTTGGTACATTTTTTGGGGGAAGCCTGGCTTCCCATGGCATCCATGAATACATGCTACTGGTCATCTCTCTTCATTGCTCAATCTGTCAATCTGTCGATTTCAAGTAATCATTTGGCTAAAACTCATTTTTATAGCTAGAACTCTCCAGATCCCATTTCCTTGAGAGCTATTCGTCGAAATAGAATGGGTCAAATCTAATCAATGATAAATAATCATATGGCTCTGATCTCACCCAACATGACCGCAAATTCTGAGAGATGATATGGACTCTTTTGATATAGAGAGATCAAATATTTTTCTCTGCCCAGACACAGCAGGTGGGGGAATAAGTCCTGCTGCGGAGGGAAGGCTTATGACCCCAGCTGTGACCAGATGAAGTGCTGTGCAGGGACTCTGTACGACCTGCAGTTTCAGGACAGACTCTCAGAGGACGCCCAGTGCTGTGGGAGTGTCCTGATGGAGGCCGGCTCCACCCAGACCTGCTGCTCTGCCCCAGGGCTAGACCTGCTCTATCCTACCCAGCCAGGGTTCACCTGCTGTGGGCACCGCTACCCCAACTCATCCCTGTGGTCATGCTGCGCTGGGGTCCTGCACCCAAGGCCTGAACCACACACCACCAGCAAGAACATGATTCCAGGTCAGTGGGAACCGGATACAATCCAAACTTGATACCCATTTTTCATCCATACATGATTTATCTCTGAAAGGTCTCCGAAAGACCTACCTACAGGGCAGACGAGTGATATGAAGATTCTATATGAAGATTCTATATGTTATTCATGTGGTCCTTTGTAGCTCAGTTGGTAGAGCGTGGCGCTTGTAATGCTGGGGTAGTGGGTTTGATTCATATGTAAAAATGCACTCGTGACTAAGTTTCTTTTGGATAAAAGCGTCCCCTAAATGGCATACATGCATAAGTTAAAGGAGGAGTCTTCTGATGTGTCTCTGCCTGGAGTCTGTCTCTGTCCATTTGATTAGACTGTTGTTCATTATCCTCAGGACCCAGACTTCTACCACTGGGGGATCTGAAGACTGAAGTCCTGTGTCACAGCAGAGGTAAGTCCTCCAGTTTGAAGCACAAGATGACAGGAAACATTACTCAATACTTTGACCTTTAGCAAGAGCATTGGGAAGCTCTTGAATCTACTTTTGTGGGAAGTACTTGAATCCCTTTGGGAAGCACTTAGACTAATTGATTTACAGTAGCTTCACAACACGGATCTAAAGTGTGTGTGTGTGTGTCTCAGTTCTGGTAGGGACAGTGGAGAGTGTGTCTGTGAAGATGAATGAGCGGTCCATCGTGATGGTGAATGCCATGTACATGCTGGCATCGCGTGGCCATGTCAGCGCCGTGCCTTCCCCTCACTACGTCACATTACCCGACCACTGCAGCTCCCCTGAACTGGTGCCGGGCAACACTTACATCTGGGTGAAAAATCCTTTCTCCGACACCATAAGATTCATCTCTGATCATTCCTCCCCTCTCCATTCCATTCTCTCCAGGTGCTCAAAATGATACTGTTAACCATGTTTTGAGACAATACAGTGTTTTGTTCACAATTACATTGTTTACAAAAGATGTCTTTAAAACATAACCCGTCTATTTTGGGTTCTGATGGGGTAGGACAGATGAACTAAGCTCATGAGGCGTACGTTATATTCTTCGAGAGTCAATTTGTATATAATTCATTTAAAACTCATACAAAAATGTATGTGGATGATGACCCATTTAAGATGTCAGTATATCTTTAAGCAATTTTTATTTGCTTACAAAAAAAAACAACCATGTTTATGAGATCTGATGAGTCATATCTCAGGATAAGTCATATTTTATTATGTTTGTCTGGGTAGTGGTTTTCTGTTATATTATCGCAAACGTTCCTTTAATGTTAATGCAATATTTTCTTAATAATGTCTATTTCATACTGAAGCTATTTACTCACTGAAACTCTTAGTTCAATGTGACACTAACATCATTGGCGTGAATCGGTCTGTGAAGTGATTGCACCACATTGTGAAACGGAAGGAAATAAGCCTCTTTTCTAACCAAGCAATTGTGTGTAGGTGTGTGACTTCACCATGACCTCGTGACCTTTTCCACATTGTGTTACGTTACAGCCTTATTCTAAAATTCATTCAATTGCCCCCCTTAAATATGACATTTACATAAGTATTCGGACCCTTTACTAAGTACTTTGTCGAAGTACCTTTGGCAGAGCGATTACAGCCTCGAGACTTGTTGGCAACACTTGTCAGAGAAGACAGAGGAGCATCTATCAACATGGCAACAGTCACAAGAATAATAAAGGACTATTCTAATACATGAAGATACTCCAAACTCAGATATTGACTGAGATATAGCACATAAAACATTGTCCTGCCACATACAAATAAGATCCTTGCTGATCCTCTCTTTTAGTTGTGACTATTGTACAAGGCTGGGTGGGAGGCCACAGCCATGCTGGCACCTGCATGACAACAGAACTACTGTATGAAAGACAAAGTAGAGTTGGTTCAGTTCCATTCCACATAAAAAAAAACATCAAACAAAGCTGTCCAGTTACAGGGCAAACAACTGTATAAACTGCAAACACATGGTGTTATAATTTTAGTGTTCCTGAACATTGTGCTAAAAATAATGGAAGGATTGAAGAAAGCGATAGGATATTTTAGTGGAGCCTCAGAAACCACAATGAAATGACTGTATATCAAAACAATAGGTTGACACCGGCGCCAAACAATTGCTTGAAACTGTGAGCGAGAAATTGCATCTTTCATATGCTTCCTTCCAGGCTCTTGTCGTGGGAGATGGTCCAAGTCCTTGGACACATTCCCAGTTAACCACACCGTTCTAAAGTGGACCACACAGTCTCCTCCTGTATGAATCTCTGACCGAAAGTGTCTCAAAGTAAGCCAAACGTGGCACTATTGTAAAACAGTTCTAACACAGCAGATCTATGCTCTCTAATGGCCTACACAAAGAAAATATCATGTTATGAGCACCACATATCTTTTGTTTCACACAAATTGTTTAAAACAGAACATAGACAGAAACGCATAAGCTTACATGTCAAATGTCATTTCATCCTATTTTAGAGACTAATGAAAACACTGTATCCTATCACTACTGTGTGTAGGGGGAAAGCATAGGGCCACTATCCCTTGAATAAATTCAGGGACAAGAGGCTAATTTGAGCTGGCGAGGGTTATAAACGGACAATAGAGTGATTATTGTTAACACAGAGAAGCTATGTTAATAAATAAGTAAGTTCGCTGACAGCAGGCTGGAGAGTGAGGTCGTAAACATACACACCTCAGATGCTGTCGAAGAAAGACTCAGTCTAATTACTCTACTTGCAAGGTGTGTGTCAAAGCATCTATTAGGAAAACAGTATAACAGAGACTCAATTTGGATGAATGATCTCCAAATGATCTGATAAAAGGAGGAACTTCAGCATAGCTTGAGAATGACTAGCCAGAAGAATGAGATGGGGTTGACTTTCTGACAGAAAGAAACTTAACACAGCATTTGCACTTCTTCTCGACATCCCCTTTGGGATGCACTTTTTCAACAATTGCCTTTTCAGGGATGATTGGAATAGTGTGGTTTCTGAGATTACATTTCAAAATTGTATAAAAGTGATCTGACATGTTTAAGCAATATGGTTCGAGGAAGTGTGATATATGGCCAATATACCACAGCTAATGGCTGTTCTTACACACAACTCAAAGCAGAGTGCCTGGACACAGCCCTTAGCCGTGGTATATTGGCCAGATATCACAAACCACCAAGGTGCCTTATTGCTATTATAAACTGGTTACCAATGTAATTAGAGCAGTAATAATACATGTTTTGTTATACCTGTGGTACACGGTCTGATATACCACGCCTGTCAGGTTTTAGGATTAATATAGGGAAGGTCAAATCATTTATAAATTTACTAGTGATACTTTATCACAACTCTATTAAAGAACATTCTACACAAGGTGTCACTTCATTTTTTGATATTTGATGGGAACAATCCCCTACCCCTCTACACACCTCAAGTTAGCTCTTTCATGCCCACAAAAGGCAACATCAAAAATGGCTTTCTAAGAAATTCACTTTTTGGATTTGAACTCTCCAAACTCTGTTTTGCGGAGCAAACGCCATAACCACAACTCTATCAGACAGACAGAGACAGAATGTTAAGTGGTACATCAAAGTGCACACATCAAAGACAACATTTCAGAGGTTAGAGAATGGTGTGGGGGCTTGTTCTTCTTGTGTCCACCAACCATTCCTCAATCTTCTTTTGATGACTACAAACAGATTATGAATCTTCAAAACCTACACTATAGGATGGATGTGTTTAGGAACGGGGGCTGAAATTCGAAAGAGGCGTGTTTCCAATTACCAACAAATAGACCCTAGAAATGTTATTCCAAAATCTTAATATTAGAACTTTGTCCCTTCATTTGCCTACTACTGTCTATAAGCTATCATAACATGTGGGTTTTATCTTGGGGACAAGGTATCGGAACGCTTTTGAATGGTCTACAAAGCATGCCTCTAGGTCAAAGTTGGCTTTTGCAGACAAGGGTTATATTGTTACTCCACGACATAGTACGTTACCACAACTCTATTAAAGAACATTCTACACAAGGTGTCACTTCATTTATTGATATTTGATGGGAACAATCCCCTACCCCTCTACACACCAAGTTAGCTCTTTCATCAACATCAAAAATGGCTCAAAAACATCAAAAATGGCTTTCTAAAAAACTCACTTTTTGGATTTGAACTCTCAAACTCTGGTTTGGGATGCTGTCACCATAACCACTACTCTATCAGACAGACAGAGACAGAATGTAAAGGGGTACATCAAAATGCACACATCAAAGACAACATTTCATAGGTTAGAGAATGGTGTGGGGGCTTGTACTTCTTGGGTCCACCAACCACTCCTCAATCTTCTTTTGATGAGGTATCGGAACGCTTTTGAATGGTCTACAAAGCATGCCTCTAGGTCAAAGTTGCCTTTTGCAGACAAGGGTTATATTGTTACTCCACGACATAGTACGTTATCACAACTCTATTAAATAACATTCTACACAAGGTTTATACACCTTGCAGGTGAGGACAATGGTTAAAGAAAATGGGAGAAGAGTAGAGAAGACTTCCTCATTGTACTGTATATCAGAATATATCACAACTTATTCCAAAAAGACTGAAAATATTTTTATTGAAGGGAACAATAACAAACTACTTTCTGCACATTTCTGCTACTGTCTTAGGCTATACAAGTGCTATCTCTTGAAAAACAACATGTTGATACCTTTGCAATACCTTTAACAGTAATAATAATAAACCTCTACTTTAGTAAAGAAAACAATAATGACAGGTGTGTTGTAATAAAAACGAGTGGTGTCCACTGACTAAATGCAGTATTTCTGGAAAACCCAGATATTCACAAAGTTTGTGATGAATGACAGGTTGTTTAATCATTCAAAATAGATTTGGCCTTTAAAATGCAATTAAGCTGCATATTTTCATGGTTCAGTGAAAGCGGGTTATTTTTTACCCTTGGGACAAGGGGGGTAAACAGAATGTTAAGACTACACAAGGGTTAAGTATTTACAAGGTTTCTAGTCATTTCTTGTCATTAATGTCTAATTGACCACACATTAGTGCAAGTAGAAGTGCAGTCAATGCTACACAGGTGTCTGTCGTCTAGGTGCTCATTGTAAGTGTCAGGACCCGGTTACGAACCCAGGTCTCCGGAGTGAGAAACAGTCACTTAACCAACTGAGCCATGAATAGTCGGCAGAACCCAGAAGATGAGGCAGACACAGCAGTACTTGAAACGGTGTATTTAATGAAGTAAAAAGTGAAGTTCTTCAGGAAAACATGTAACTCCACAACCTCAAAAGGAATCCTACAAGAACAAAGGTAATCCTCCAAGACGAAAAAGGTAAATCCACAAGGTGGAAGGTAAAGCACAAAAAGCCTCAAAAGATTCTCAAAAAACAAACAAACATGAACAAAAAACAGAATTCCACCGGGATCAACAAGAGTTCTCAGAGTACTAGGGCTGGGTGCTAACATACAAACACAGAGCAAAGAATAGAGGAAAACAAAGGGTTTAAATACAATCAGGGGAAACGAGGCACAGGTGCAAATAATAATGGGGATCAAGGGAAAACAAAAGGTCAAAAGGCACAATGGGGGCATCTAGTGACCAAAAACCGAAACAACCCTGGCCAAATCCTGACAATAAGTGCTTGAAATCATAGACTTACTCCTTTGCTGTGTTCTAGAGCATCAAGACTGTGATCGATCAAGGGGGAATTGTAACTGAATTACTGAGCTTCAAATAATATTAAGTTCGTTTTTTATAAATTCATCTAATCAGTCTCCATTCACCTTAAAAGTCATCTGCAAGCTGGAACGTGACTCCAACAATTCATTGACACAGTTGTGACTGGTAAGGTTTATTTGTTATAGCACCACATTTGACACATGACATGGCAAAATTCATATAAATATATTATTAACATACAGATGCCATGTAATTGAAGTGAAAGGATGCGACCCTCCAATCTAAAATGTAAGACTTCACATTTCAAAAGTAGTGTGTTGAAAACATTTCACCAAATTATTTTTCAGTTTGTCATTTCCCTTAGATTTTGCAGTCAGTCATCCATGCTATATGAAATGATAGGGTGATGAACACTGTATGGGTGGAGGTCATCCGGAATTTAGAAGGATCAATGGGTCAACGGTCCAATATCTTCTCTTTAGGGCCAAAATGGCACTAGTAACACATGCAGGTGAAATACCCTTTAATTTACCAAAATGACTGAATGCATTCAGACAAACATGCATGCATTGCCCTAATAATCTTTAGCCTTTACAGTTATGGAAATATACTGAAATGTTTAAATTGGGTTTTCTGTTACCTTGGTGGTCTACATCACCACTAAGGACCATTCTCCTATGCTGTAGGATACCCTATCAGAAAACGTTTAGTAACTTTTTGCTTTTATACAAAAAAACTAGCCTTTAGTGGCCCATTAGCTAACCACAAGTTTCCCGTACAAAGACTTTAATGAACTACTAAAACTATCTGACAATTTGCTAAATGGCATATTAATATAATGCGTGAAAAATGAACCGGGTCTTTTCTGTGCCGGTCTTTAAGCATAACTGTATACAAATATACTAATTATGCATCCAGTCTCTGATTATTGATATTTCCCATTCTGCCCAATTGTGACCTTTGACCCCTTGCATACGTCCTTTAATTTCCACATTCTGGATGACATCCTGCCAAACTTTGGTATGTCACTGTTTGATCTAGCATGTGACTTTTTTCACCAGCACTTGTCCAATGTTGGCTGGCCTACTATGCAGTTAAATGGAAAGGTTCTACACGATGTAGACATTACATGTGAATTGGGATGAGGGGAAATGCCAATCAATGGCAACTGAAATGACAAATATTATCTGTATATCAGTACTTGTTCTTGTAGACATACTTTGAATCTGTTTAATATGTGGGTGAAGCATTTCATTTGTAGTCTTTATTAATTTGTCGTTTTGAGTGGCCTGTAAATATTTTTACATAATCTGGTCTGATGCCTGTGTAACAAATAACTAATGAGGATCATGATTTCAGTTTAGTTTAGTTTAGTACTACTTCCGGGTTGGAGCGGCGGTCGCATCGCACTTCGCTCCGCAGGTAGTATAACTTTTTCATTACATTTCATTATAGTACAACGGTTGATTTGTCTAATCTTAGCAATTTCTTCTTAGCTAGCTACATAGCCGTCCTTGTATCAGAGATAATTGCATAATTATCGTATTTCGTCGCCCTAACGTAGCCTTCACTGCTATTCGCCCAGCAGCTAGCCAGCTAGCAAACGCTAGCAAACGCCCACAGATTAGCAGCACTGTAGTGCTATTACACTATTACACTCAACTGAACGACTTGATTAGTTTAGTGTTAGCTAGCTACATAGCTGTCTTTGTATCCAAGATAATTGTGTAGTTTAGAGTGTGTAGTCTTGGAGTGATTATCTTAATTTACCGAGGTTAGCTAGCCAGCTATTTGTGTCCTTAACGTAGGAGACTCTGCTAGCTAGCCAACAGCTAACAGCTAGCCAACGTCTACTGAATAGAACTCAACAACCCGGTCGTATTCACAGGTAGTATCACATTTTCATTTCATTTCATTACAGTACAACGGTTTGATTTGTTTGATCGTAGCTAGCTACATAGCTAGCTACATAGCCATCTTTGTATCAAAGATAATTGTGTAGTCTAGAGCGATTTTCTAGGTTAGCTAGCCAGCTATTGTCGTTCTTTTAACGCAACGTAACGTAAACAACCCTGCTAGCTAGCCAGCTAGCCCCGAATAGCAGCACTGCAGAAACTATTACACTCAACGGAACGACTTGATTAGTGTCGTGTCAACAACGCAGCTACTGCCAGCTAGCCTACTTCAGCAGTACTGTATCATTTTAATCATTTTAGTCAATAAGATTCTTGCTACGTAAGCTTAACTTTCTGAACATTCGAGGCGTGTAGTCCACTTGTCATTCCAATCTCCTTTGCATTAGCGTAGCCTCTTCTGTAGCCTGTCAACTATGTGTCTGTCTATCCCTGTTCTCTCCTCTCTGCACAGACCATACAAACGCTCCACACCGCGTGCCACCTAATCTGGTGGTCCCAGCGCGCACGACCCACGTGGAGTTCCAGGTCTCCGGTAGCCTCTGGAACTGCCGATCTGCGGCCAACAAGGCAGAGTTAATCTCAGCCTATGCCTCCTCCAGTCCCTCGACTTCTTGGCACTGACGGAAACATGGATCACCACAGACAACACTGCTACTCCTACTGCTCTCTCTTCGTCCGCCCACGTGTTCTCGCACACCCGAGAGCTTCTGGTCAGCGGGGTGGTCACCGGGATCCTCATCTCTCCCAAGTGGTCATTCTCTCTTTCTCCCCTCACCCATCTGTCTATCGCCTCCTTTGAATTCCATGCTGTCACAGTTACCAGCCCTTTCAAGCTTAACATCCTTATCACTTATCGCCCTCCAGGTTCCTTCGGAGAGTTCATCAATGAGCTTGATATCTTGATAAGCTCCTTTCCTGAGGACGGCTCACCTCTCACAGTGCTGGGCGACTTTAACCTCCCCACGTCTACCTTTGACTCATTCCTCTCTGCCTCCTTCTTTCCACTCCTCTCCTCTTTTGACCTCACCCTCTCACCTTCCCCCTACTCACAAGGCAGGCAATACGCTCGACCTCATCTTTACTAGATGCTGTTCTTCCACTAACCTCATTGCAACTCCCCTCCAAGTCTCCGACCACTACCTTGTATCCTTTTCCCTCTCGCTCTCATCTAACACCTCCCACACTGCCCCTACTCGGATGGTATCGCGCCGTCCCAACCTTCGCTCTCTCTCCCCCGCTACTCTCTCCTCTTCCATCCTATCATCTCTTCCCTCTGCTCATACCTTCTCCAACCTATCTCCTGATTCTGCCTCCTCAACCCTCCTCTCCTCCCTTTCTGCATCCTTTGACTCTCTATGTCCCCTATCCTCCAGGCCGGCGCGGTCCTCCCCTCCCGCCCCGTGGCTCGACGACTCATTGCGAGCTCACAGAACAGGGCTCCGGGCAGCTGAGCGGAAATGGAGGAAAACTCGCCTCCCTGCGGACCTGGCATCCTTTCACTCCCTCCTCTCTACATTTTCCTCCTCTGTCTCTGCTGCTAAAGCCATTTTCTACCACTCTAAATTCCAAGCATCTGCCTCTAACCCTAGGAAGCTCTTTGCCACCTTCTCCTCACTCCTGAATCCTCCTCCTCCTCCCCCCTCCTCCCTCTCTGCAGATGACAACCATTTTGAAAAGAAGGTCGACGACATCCGATCCTCGTTTGCTAAGTCAAACGGCACCGCTGGGTTCTGCTCACACTGCCCTACCCTGTGCTCTGACCTCTTTCTCCCCTCTCTCTCCAGATGAAATCTCGCGTCTTGTAACGGCCGGCCGCCCAACAACCTGCCCGCTTGACCCTATCCCCTCCTCTCTTCTCCAGACCATTTCCGGAGACCTTCTCCCTTACCTCACCTCGCTCATCAACTCATCCCTGACTCAAACCTACACTCAATCCCTCCGATGTCAACAACTACAGACCAGTATCCCTTCTTTCTTTTCTCTCCAAAACTCTTGAACGTGCCGTCCTTGGCCAGCTCTCCCGCTATCTCTTCTGAATGACCTTCTTGATCCAAATCAGTCAGGTTTCAAGACTAGTCATTCAACTGAGACTGCTCTTCTCTGTATCACGGAGGCGCTCCGCACCGCTAAAGCTAACTCTCTCTCCTCTGCTCTCATCCTTCTAGACCTATCGGCTGCCTTCGATACTGTGAACCATCAGATCCTCCTCTCCACCCTCTCCGAGTTGGGCATCTTTTCACGCTTGATTGCGTCCTACCTGACAGGTCGCTCCTACCAGGTGGCGTGGCGAGAATCTGTCTCCTCACCACGCGCTCTCACCACTGGTGTCCCCCAGGGCTCTGTTCTAGGCCCTCTCCTATTCTCGCTATACACCAAGTCACTTGGCTCTGTCATAACCTCACATGGTCTCTCCTATCATTGCTATGCAGGACACACAATTAATCTTCTCCTTTCCCCTTCTGATGACCAGGTGGCGAATCGCATTCTGCATGTCTGGCAGACATATCAGTGTGGATGACGGATCACCACCTCAAGCTGAACCTCGGCAAGACGGAGCTGCTCTTCCTCCCGAGGAAGGACTGCCCGTTCCATGATCTCGCCATCACGGTTGACAACTCCATTGTGTCCTCCTCCCAGAGCGCTAAGAACCTTGGCGTGATCCTGGACAACACCCTGTCGTTCTCAACTAACATCAAGGCGGTGGCCCGTTCCTGTAGGTTCATGCTCTACAACATCCGCAGAGTACGACCCTGCCTCACACAGGAAGCGGCGCAGGTCCTAATCCAGGCACTTGTCATCTCCCGTCTGGACTACTGCAACTCGCTGTTGGCTGGGCTCCCTGCCTGTGCCATTTCCAGAACGCCGCAGCCCGTCTGGTGTTCAACCTTCCCAAGTTCTCTCACGTCACCCCGCTCCTCCGCTCTCTCCACTGGCTTCCAGTTGAAGCTCGCATCTGCTACAAGACCATGGTGCTTGCCTACGGAGCTGTGGGGGAACGGCACCTCAGTACCTCCAGGCTCTGATCAGGCCCTACACCCAAACAAGGGCACTGCGTTCATCCACCTCTGGCCTGCTCGCCTCCCTACCACTGAGGAAGTACAGTTTCAGCCCAGTC
Source organism: Oncorhynchus keta (assembly GCF_023373465.1). NCBI lineage: Eukaryota > Metazoa > Chordata > Actinopteri > Salmoniformes > Salmonidae > Oncorhynchus > Oncorhynchus keta. The sequence goes on along the minus strand of NC_068438.1, from coordinate 6,142,059 downwards.
AAAACTGTTCGCTGCTCTGGCCCCCAATGGTGGAACAAACTCCCTCAGGACAGCGGAGTCAATCACCACCTTCCGGAGACACCTGAAACCCCACCTCTTTAAGGAATACCTAGGATAGGATAAGTAATCCTTCTCACCCCCCTATAAGATTTAGATGCACTATTGTAAAGTGACTATTCTACTGGATGTCATAAGGTGAATGCACCAATTTGTAAGTCGCTCTGGATAAGAGCGTCTGCTAACTGACTTAAATGTAAAATGTAAATGTAATGATATCAAACACTCACTTCTCCTGAAGGGCGCACATAATATTATTCGCCATATGTGTAAAAGCATTTAGATTTGCACATGCATGGCCTAAAATTATTTTGCACCATATTTCCTCTACATACTGAGAATTGAATGGGTGCACTTTGGGAGAACTGATATGTTTGGTACTAATTACTTGCTAACTCCTTCCTCCCTCAATGAAGCTATCACTGCTTAGACAGGATTGGGCAGGTCAGACCAAGTGCTCCACTACATGGGTTTAATCCTTATAGTTATTTATAATCAGTGATTACTTTTAGGGAGGAAGAAAGGAGGGATATATGTAAAGATTGAGCAAGCCACTATTGTCAGCTCGACATCCCAATCGTGTTATTTGCATATAATAGACTTTTTACCTCTGACCTGTATACTGTCTGTACCATTCCACAGATATCTCGTACAGTGGAAACACTTGAGCGTCTGCGTCATCCGCATCAGCAATAACTCATCACTCCTACTCCAGGTAAATTCATTAGCATTAAGTTTGATACCCAAATAACCCCACTCAACCCCAGGGAGTGTCAACATTCAATCTAACCTGGGGTCTTGCGTATCAAGTGTCTCAGAGTAGAAGTGTTCCCCTCGGATCAGTTTTGCAGTTTACAACAAGAATAAGATTAGACACATCCTAGATCAGCACTGACTCTGAGATTATTTGTGGATGAAGTCCCAGGTCCCCCTCTTTCCATGTTCTGATGTTCATTTGGATCTCAACATTCCTTTTTGGGGCCCAAACTGAGATTTTGTTGGGGTGCCCCCCACTCCCCAACAAGATCCGTATTGGGCCTTTATTACTAGAAGTGTAACTGGTGCGACTAACTTACCAATCTAAATGTTTGCACACTGGCGAGGGTGTGTCTTCACTGGAGCCCTGATTTCAAGGCGTATTTCCATCAGTCGCTCTCTGACGCCATGGACAAGAGTGCACAATACGTGCTCAACAGCTTGGGCATCCAGTCAGATGGAATAACCAACAACTGCTCAGAGAGCTTCAATGCTGTCCTCAATGCATTAGTTGGATGGAAGAAGGTCAGAGTAGATAAATTGGTTTATCTACTCTACCAACTCCAAACCAATGCCTTGAGGGAGGTGCTGCGGGGCTACTGTAATCTAGGGAATTTCCACTAGCAATTTTCCAGGCGAATGCCCACCACCAGTTTCCCCTACCACATGTCAGCGGAAGACATGGTGTCTTTTGCTGAAGGCATTCAGTCCTGTGTGGCACAAGAAGAGGTTGTCATGGCAGAAACTGGAGCGGGGGCCTTGGCCAAGATGATTGTGGCAAAAGGACGGATCCTCCTGGTGCCAAGCACCAAATCGTTCCTCTCTGTTGCCAATGGAGACGTGCTCCTGCTCTGCATCTGACAGTGCCCAGAGGTGTGTCCACCGACTGGCAGCTGTACTGGCCATTGGCGGAAGTGTGGACAGTTCTATGCCAATAAAGCTGAGGACAAGGCATCTGGCCGCAAAACGCTCTGGCCATAAGTGTGCCACCAAAGAGCATGTCCAGACGGGCACCAAACAACAGGAAGAGCATGTTAAAATGGTAAGCATTTTTACGAAGCCATGTGATCCTCATGGGTTTAATGTATATACGTGAAGACAAAATGCAGATCTGTCCCAAACTGAACTGTAACCATTATTCAATAGGGTGACCAATTCCAACAGTCTTTGTCTGAGAAACACCCCAGCAGGGATGACGAATTGGAGAATAGTGGAATGTGTCTGTTTTTGTTATATTCTGCATGTTTTCCTACTGCATGTTGATCGCATCTGTACACTCAGGCAGTTTGGACCCCATTTTTGATGGCTAAAATCTGTTTGCCCACAGTTGCTTCACCTATACAATGTCGTCGGATGGAGTGGACAGGGCAACCGCACGATTTGTTGGAGGGATCCGTTGCCATCCTGCACCTCCATTACTTCCTTACATTGAAGCCCAATGAGTGGCTTAGTGGAGAGGTATGTTAAGCTCTCCCACATGTTATGGTTGAATTGTATGATTTCCATGCTTGCAGTTGGTATAAAGTACAATTAGAGTTGTTGACTGAGGTGACTATTGCCTGAGCATCATGTGAACTTTGACCAACCATATGCCATTCTGCTTTAGGTAATTGACTTCTACCTCCAACTGAAGAGGGTTGACCTTCAAGTGGAGAGGGATGTTTTTATTGTGGATCACTTTGTGGCAGGGATTATCCTGCATTGGGATAAGGTGGCGATGCGCAAGAACACCTTGTCGAAGGTAAAGGCATGTCCGCAGAGTTGCTTTTGTGTCATGTTTCTAAATAAGAGGCTAGACGGGTCAATGTAGGGAGAGCTGCCACCTTCCTGACAAAAGATTGCCTGGCACACCGTATAGATGTATCTTCACTCCTATTCCTGTATACCAATCTGGAGCAGCACAGTTGCTTGATTGGCGTTTGCAACGTGGGAAACTACCACTGGATACTCTTGGTAAGCTCTACAAGATTTACCATTTTAGTGAGAGATTAGACAGTACTATTCTTGAATATGTTATGTTTGAGGCCATTTTGATATACTGACTTGGAATTACCGCTTGTGTTTGTTTAGTATGTCAATCGCAGGACCCACTCTGCCATTGTTCTGGACCCTACTGGTTCCCCCAACACAGAGACCCATATGAGCGAGAACCTGGTGAAGCACATCAGGTATGGTCAATCCAGGGGTGTAAAAATAGTTTTTAGGGGTATCTGTACCTTACATTGGTATTTAATTTTTTTTACCACTATTACTTTACTACATTCCTAAAGATATGTCGTTTTTACTCCATATACATTTTCCCTGACACCAAAACCGTTACATTTTGAATGCTGAGCAGGACAGAACAATTGTCCCATTCAAACTACTGCCTCTGATCTGGCGGACTCACTACACACGTTTTGTTGGTAAATTATGTCTGAGTGTTGGCGTGTGCTTCTTGCTCTGTAAATTCTAAAAAACTAGAATCTTGCCTTCTGGTTTGCTGACATAAGTTAGCATAAGTTATACATAAGTTATACTTAAACTATACTAAAACTATACTACAGTTCCAAAGTTTGGGGTCATTATAAAATGTCATTGTTTTTGAAAGAAAATATTTTTACATTTAAAATAACATCAAATGTATCAAACACATTGTTAATGTTGTAAATAACTTTTGTTGCTGGAGACAGCAGATTTTGTATGGAATATCTACACAGGCGTACAGAGGCTCTTTATCAGCAACCATCACTACTGTGTTCCAATGTCACGTTGTGTTAGCTCATCGAAGTTTATCATTTTAAAAGGCTAATTGATAATTAGAAAACCCTTTTGGAATTATGTTAGCACAGCTGAAAACTGTTCTGATTAAAGAAGCAATAAAACTGTCCTCCTTTAGACAAGTTGAGTATCTGGAGCATCAGCCTTTGTGGGTTTGATTACAGGTACAAAAAGCCCAGAAAAAAAGCACTTTCTACAGAAACTCATCAGTCTATTCTTGTTCTGAGAAATGAAGGCTATTCCATCGAACAAATTGACAAACTTAAGATCTCGTCCAACGCTGTGTACTACTCCCTTCACAAAACAGCGCAAACTGTCTCTAACCAGAATAGAAAGAGGAGTGGGAGGCCCCGGTGCACAACTGAGCAAGAGGACAAGTACATTGTTTGTCAAACTAGACACTAGACGCCTCAAGTCCTCGACTGGCAACTACATTAAATAATAGCCGCAAAACACCAGTCTCAACGTCAACAGTGAAGAGGTGACTCCGGGATGCTGGCCTTCTAGGCAGAGTTGCAAAGAAAAATCCATATCTCAGACTGGCCAATAAAAATAAAATATTAAGATGGGCAAAAAAACACAGACACTGGACAGAGATGGCTTTTTTTTTTTTGAACTCTGCCGAGAAGGTCAGCATCCTGGAGACAAGTGATTGGTTTCCCATGACTTAGGCCATCCCTTTACATGGTTAGCAAAATTTTTTAAATGTTTTTTTTTATTTCACCTTTTTTTATATGCTAGCTGAGAAGTTCTCATTTGCAACTGCGACCTGACCAAGAAATCAAAGCAGTTCCACACATACAACAACAGAGTTACACATGGAATAAACAAACATACAGTACAACAAGTCTATATACAGTGTGTGCCGCTGTATGGGAACAGCAGCCAGCCATATGCGTGAGCCTGGAGGGGTTTGTGGGAGAGGTGAGGAAGGTTTTTGATGCCCCGTTCTCCAGGAGAGAAGCTGCCTGTAAGCTAATTCAGCTCCGGTAGAATGCCCGCAGGGTGGCCGAATATGCAGTGGATTTCCGCATGTTGGCAGCGGAGAGTGCATGGAACCCGGAAGCACTGTTTGACATGTTCCTGCATGGCGTCTCGGAGGAGGTAAAGGACGAGCTTGCTGCTGGGGAGTTACCCACTGATCTTGACTCTCTCATCACTTTGACAATGCGCATTGATGGGGGATTGCGGAACGTCAGATGGAGAGTGGGTATTTGTAGAGGTCTTGATGATGGAACAAGTTGTAGCTGGTAGGGATCTGAGTCAGCACACCTCTCTCCAACCAAACAATCATACACAGAGAGAGAGAATGGGAGAGTAACTGCAGTTCAAGAAGACACCAGATGAACACCAGAGGGCATAGCAGGAGCAGATGTGACAGGGTCCTCATTGTCTCTGGGGTCGATGAGAGCTTTTTGGAGCCCACACTAGCTTCCAAGTTGAACATCCCTACTCAGCCACTATTTATTCCCATTGATGTTCGACCGTTGAACAGGTGCTCTGTAGGTCGGGTCATGATAACACCACTCATCAACCTACGGGTGTCAGGGAATCACAGCGATACCATTCAGTTCCTGCTTTGGGATTCTCCTGGGCCAAACGGCACAATCCACTCATCAACTGGTCTACCGGTGCTATCATGGCCTGGAGTCCGTTCTGCCATGACCATTGTCTGAATTCTGCACTTCCCCCGGGAAGGCTTCCTGGGTCCTCGTATGTGGTTAAGGACTTCTCCGCCATTCATGCGGAGTACCAGGATCTCTGGGCGCTTTTGAACAAGTCCCGGCCCACTTCCCTTCCGCAGCACTACTCCTATGACTACGGGATTGACCTTCTTCCTAGCACCACACCGCACCGGGGACGTCTGTACTCATTGTCGGGACCATAGACGAAGGCTATGGAGAACTCCATTAGGGACTCTCTAGCTACAGGATTTATCCATCCCTCTCCCACTGGCGCAGGCTTGTTCTTTGTGGAGAAGAAGGACAAGGCCCTTCCCCACTACAGGGGACTCAATGACATTACTGTTAAGAACCGATATCTGCCACCACTCATTTCCTCGGACTTCGAGCCTTTCCAGGTGGCAACTGTATTCTCCAAGCTGGATCTACGAAACGCCTACCACCTGGTGGGGATACGAGAGGGGGACGAGAGGGGGACAAGTGGAAGACCGCTTTCAACACGGCCAGCGCCCACTAACAATATCTGTTCATGCACTTTAGCATCACCAACTCCCCTGCTGTGGTCCACATTCTGGTGAATGATGTTATCCGTGACATGCTGAATCGGTTCGTCTTCGTCTACCTTAAATCAACACATGCATCGCCCAACGGACATCCCGGTCGAGGCCAGTTAGGAGGACATAGACATGAAGGGAAATTGGATTATAAAATGTTAGGGTACAGCAACTGGTGTTGAGAAGGAGCGCTGATCTACAAACAAACCCACCGCTGTCCATATAAAGTTATTCCAGAGACAACTGATTCAGAATGATCTAGGCAAAGCTGATCGTAGAAAAGTGCTCCTCTGTACGCATTTATGAAATGTCTCAGGCTAAGAATGCTGAACTGGAATCAGTACCCCCCCCCCGTCCGTCCGTCCGTCCGTCCGTCCGTCACAGTAATGTTATTAATTCTACTCACAAATGCTAAACAGATCCTAGTTCAGCACTCCTACTTCAAGCCACCAAGTGAATGTTGGTTATTGGGTGCTAAACGTCTTGAACAGTGGTTGAAAAAGTACCCATTGTCATTCTTGAGTAAAAGTAAAGATATGTAAATAGAAAGTGTCTCAAGTGAAAGTGAACCAGTAAAATACTAAGTAAACCTCATTGCTAAAAGATACTTAAGTGTCAGTGGTAAAAGTATACATTATTTGACCTTCCATATATTAAGCAAACCAGACAGCACAATTCTCTTGTATTTTTAATTATGAAATAGCCATGGGAACACTCAGACATAATTTACAAACGAAGCATGTGTTTAGTGAGTCCGCTAGATCAGAGGCAGTAGGGATGTTCTCTTGATAAGTGTGTGAATTGGACCATTTTCCTGTCCGGCTAAGCATTCAAATGCATAAAGTACTTTTGGGTGCCAGGGAAACTGTATGGAGTAAAAAATATATTAATTTCTATAAAAATGTGGCGAAGTAAAATTGAATGTTGTAAAGAAACATAAAGAGTAAAAGTACAGATACAAAAAAAACAGATATAAACAGAATGTAGTGGAGTAGTTTAAATACATTTTTGTTAAGTAATTTACACCACTGGACTTGAAAGGAACACCAGTACCCCATGTATATAGCCTTGCTATTTTTATTTTACTGCTGATCTTTAATTATTTGTTAGTTTTATTTCTTATTTTATAATTTACACATTTTTCTTACAACTAAATTGTTGGTTAAGGGCTTCATATAATAACTAAACCAACGAATGAGAAATGGTGGAGGCTACTAGAACTAAGAGACATATTTTCCGAATAAACGTGGTGAGTGAAAAACGTAATTACATAGCTCACTCCCTACCCGGTATCTCATTCTACTGTTATACGACTCTGTATGCGTTGCTTGTTGGCAACCTTGTTATTTACGAAGTTTTTGGAACGGATTCCTGTTGGAACGTTCCACAAATTATACCCACCCCGCGCAGACAATGAAAGCTCTTACAATTTTCAATGTTTACATTTCTCTAAAACAGGCTATAAGCTACATGTGCACCATCAACTCAGAACAGTAGGGGAGGTTATGAGGTAGGAAAGGGGCCAAATTATTAGGGTGAGGCACATGGGCTACTAACAGCTACAGTACACTTAGTGTTACTTTCTTGGCTAAAGTATGCATATATCTCTGGCATATTACATAATTTATAAAACAGCATACATTATATTTTTGGACTCACCTAGTTGTGCTGTGCTCACTTGAACAGGAAGGTGGCGCCGCGGTCCTTCTTGTGGGCTCTAGAACAAGACCCGAATCCCGACTTGGAATTCTGAGTTGGATGACCGTTCAAAATAATTTTCCGTATTTTCCCCGTCAGAGCTAGTTTTATCAAAGTTCCCAGTTGTCTTGAACTCATTGACGTCTGAGATTTTCCAGATCCGAGTTTCCAGTTGTTTTGAACGCGGTATAAATCATGCTGGATTGACAGCATGGCCAATGTACTCAAACTTTTCTGTCCCATGGTGTTACCCCCTTTTTCGTAATATCCAATTTGTAGTTACGATCTTGTCCCATCACTGCCACCCCGCTACGGACTTGGCGAAGGTCAAGAGCCAAGCCGCACTGCTTCTTGACACACTGCTTGTTCAATTTGTGATGTATAACTTGTTGTTTAATGTTTATGTCCAATGGCTGATGAGCACCGATACGTTTTATTTAGTAACGATAAGTATTGAAAGGGATTTTCCATTTAGATTGTCAACTTAATGCATGATGATGATGACTGCTTGTCAAGCTTTTTTTAACATTTTATTTTTATTTTATTAACAACAAATCAATACATAAAGCACATGAGGGAACACAAGCATGCATAGATTACAAACAATGGACAATCGAGCTAGGGGGTACAATATCACATTACAATTACACAAGGACCTTAAGGGACATGCATGTACTTACAATTCTAACAGCGTTTTTGTTAGTAGAGCATTTAACCGTCTTAAAATACAGTTCAATTTATTTTTGTAGGATACGAAAATGTGGTTTTCTGTTTGTACATTTACATTTGTGTATATGAAATTTGGCCAAAAGAATAATGAAATTAATTACATAAAAATGATTCCGCTTATTTCTATTGTATGTAAAGAATCCAAACAGTACATCTCTCCACAATAGTGTAAAATCTTCATAAATGTGTTCAATTATAAACCTACTGATGTCTTGCCACAGTTTTCTTACATGCATACAATGCCAAAAAAGATGCACAACTGTTTCTGGGTGGTCATTACAAAAGGAGCAATTTGAGTTGATGTTTTCCTTAAACTTCTTCATATAGTGGTTGGCAGGATAATATTTATGAATAATTTTAAAGGAAACTTCCTTAATTTTGTTAACAAGTAGGTATGTTTGTGGCAACATCCAAACTTTTTTCCAACAGATATTATCAATAAATCCATTCCAATAAGGCATGACATAAGGTATAGATAGATACAACATCCTGCTGAAACAAGGATAGTATCGCTCTGTTGTTGAATGGACCAAAAGAGAAACAAATCTTTCCTACTGATGAGTCAACAGGGTCAACAGAAGGTAGGCTCTGAGGGACAGGTCTTGACATGTTCCTGAATAACATAGCAACACCTGAGGGAATGGCATCTAAAACAATTGCAAAATCTTACAGGGACCTTGTAAAGTGATAAGAATGATTTATAACTGAGTAAAAGACCCTCTGCATTTACCAGTTGGCTCACCAATAGGATATTATTTCTGAACCAATATTCTAAAAACAGAGAGGTATTTTTATACAATATATCCCGATTATTCCATATATAATATCTGTGTGGAGAAAAATTGTGTTTATAAATTAAGGACCATGACAAGAAAACCTGCCGATGAAAAGCAGAAAGTTTCACTGGAACTTTGTCAATATTATAATTGCAAAACAACATGAAGTTAAGGCCACCAAAAGTAGAGAAGACATGATGAGGAATAAAATTCCAGATAGAAGTGGGTCTTCTTAGGAATTGTTTTATCCAATTGATCTTGAAAGTATTATTTAAAGTAGTAAAATCCAGAAAATTCAGTCCACCATTCTCATAAGTGTTCATTACAACAGTTTTCCTAATGTAATGGGTACGGTTTCTCCAAAGAAAGTTGAAAAGCATCTGGTCTATCTCCTTGCTTATTTTACGGTCAAGATATAAAGATAGAGCACCATATGTTAGTCTAGAGATACCTTCACTGCTGCTTGTCAAGCTTGCTAGCGAAGATTTTGAAAGGATGACGTTGACATGATCAGTCCAATAAAAGCTACGGTAGATATAATGTGATTTGACGTCGTTTTATTTGTGGCCAATGACCTTGAGCCTTCTTGGATGAGCACTTCTAATGTACCTCTATGGCAGCACCCAAGGGGCTTGAACTTTCTAGCTCTCGGCGTAGATGTTGCGGTGATGTAGTGGCCCGATTGAGTGACAGAACACTGAGCCAATCACGGCGCAACTAAAGAACATTACCAACTCCTACGCTCTGTATTTTCTGCTGGCTGCCCCAAAACCACAGAAAGAGCTGAGCTAAGCTGAAACACCTGCATTTTGGAGCTGCCTTACTCAAGACAGCAAAAAAGAGACCATGTTAGTTTTACATTGTTTGCAAACTGATATGTGACACGTATTAATGCCAAAATAACACACAAAACAGGCAAAAAAAGTATTAATACTTAAACATGTGGGGCTCAAAACAGGTAGGGTTCTGCCCTGAATGACGTGTTGCCACTGCATGTCTATATAATTTCCCCTATATTCATTGTAGTGACTAATATTTCTGTATTAGGCCTATCCTATAGCCTGTGTTTTGGTCTGAGTGACTCAAAGAACCTGTCCTGAAAAATTGAGGAGTTAAAAAAAAAAAGTATACTTTTTTGGCTTTTGCTCAATCTGGCAGGGTGAGCCTGGCAGGGCTCCCCAGGGTTTGGGAGGACACTATCTGATGTGAATGTCTGCAATTTTCAGTTCAACCTATAGTAGTATAGGCTTGCCTATATCAACACCATTTTTGGATATGAAAGCCTAACATTGGTTTAAATAGCTATTTTAAACCAATGTTAGGCTATCATGTCCAAAAATGGTGTTGATATACGCTAGCCCAGCTAATAACACCTCCTTGACAATAAAGATGGCTCAATTGTTGATCTTAATGTCCATATAGGCTAGGCCAGTCAGACAATAGCATGCATTATGTAGTGTCTTCTACTGTATAGACTTCAGTGGATTCCTGGGGTAGCTGTGCCCTCTACTGGACACTTGGTGAACCTAACCAGACTAGTCAATTTACATGTTGTTACGCCTGTGACAAGGTAGGCTAAACAATGATTCTAAAAACGCCGCAAGACGTTGTAGGCGTAAGATACATGTAGGAAAGTCGAAACGTCCATGCAGCCTCATATGCTGAGATATTTATTAGGAATACATGTTTCTCCATATACACTGCTCAAAAAAATAAAGGGAACACTAAAATAACACATCCTAGATCTGAATGAATGAAATATTCTTATTAAATACTTTTTTATTTACATAGTTGAATGTGCTGACAACACAATCACACAAAAATTATCAATGGAAATCAAATGTATCAACCCATGGAGGTCTGGATTTGGAGTCACACTCAAAATTAAAGTGGAAAACCACACTACAGGCTGATCCAACTTTGATGTAATGTCCTTAAAACAAGTCAAAATGAGGCTCAGTAGTGTGTGTGGCCTCCACGTGCCTGTATGACCTCCCTACAACGCCTGGGCATGCTCCTGATGAGGTGGCGGATGGTCTCTTGAGGGATCTCCTCCCAGGCCTGGACTAAAGCATCCGCCAATTCATGGACAGTCTGTGGTGCAACGTGGCGTTGGTGGATGGAGCGAGACATGATGTCCCAGATGTGCTCAATTGGAATCAGGTCTGGGGAACAGGCGGGCCAGTCCATAGCATCAATGCCTTCCTCTTGCAGGAACTGCTGACACACTCCAGCCACATGAGGTCTAGCATTGTCTTGCATTAGGAGCAACCCAGGGCCAACCGCACCAGCATATGGTCATATGGTCTCACAGGGGGTCTGAGGATCTCATCTCGGTACCTAATGGCAGTCAGGCTACCTCTGGCGAGCACATGGAGGGCTGTGCGGCCCCCCAAAGAAATGCCACCCCACACCATGACTGACCCACCGCCAAACCGGTCATGCTGGAGGATGTTGCAGGCAGCAGAACGTTCTCCATGGCATCTCCAGACTGTCACGTCTGTCACATGTGCTCAGTGTGAACCTGCTTTCATCTGTGAAGAGCACAGGGCGCCAGTGGCGAATTTGCCAATCTTGGTGTTCTCTGGCAAATGCCAAACGTCCTGCACGGTGTTGGGCTGTAAGCACAACCCCCACCTGTGGACGTCGGGCACTCATACCACCCTCATGGAGTCTGTTTCTGACCGTTTGAGCAGACACATGCACATTTGTGGCCTGCTGGAGGTCATTTTGCAGGGCTCTGGCAGTGCTCCTCCTGCTCCTTCTTGCACAAAGGCGGAGGTAGCGGTCCTGCTGCTGGGTTGTTGCCCTCCTACGGCCTCCTCCACGTCTCCTGATGTACTGGTAGCGCATCCATGCTCTGGACACTACGCTGACAGACACAGCAAACCTTCTTGCCACAGCTCGCATTGATGTGCCATCCTAGATGAGCTGCACTACCTGAGCCACTTGTGTGGGTTGTAGACTCCGTCTCATGCTACCACTAGAGTGAAAGCACTGCCAGCATTCAAAAGTGACCAAAACATCAGCCAGGAAGCATAAGAACTGAGAAGTGGTCTGTGGTCACCACCTGCAGAACCACTCCTTTATTGGGGGTGTCTTGCTAATTGCCTATAATTTCCACCTGTTGTCTATTCCATTTGCACAACAGCATGTGAAATTTATTGTCAATCAGTGTTACTTCCTAAGTGGACAGTTTGATTTCACAGAAGTGTGATTGACTTGGAGTTACATTGTGTTGTTTAAGTGTTCCCTTTTTTTTGAGCAGTGTATATCGATGCAGAGAGGAGTCAGTGAGATGGAGAAAGAGACGACTGAATATGAAGAGATTGAGAAAGGCAACAAGGTGAAGGAGGAACAAAAGAATGACAAAAGCTAAACGCGTAGTGTCAGACAGAAAGAAGATGGATCTCAAGATGGCAAAGCTGAAGGTGCAGAACATACTGAACTTGGCCGAGATAGGAGAGGTGACAGTGGAGAGTACTAAGCTGTTAGCTGAGAATGAAAGGAAGTGAGAGATGTTGGGAAAAAAGAGAGAAAGCTTAGAGGCAGAGAAAGAAAATCTAGAAGTCAAGATGAGAAAGGCGACAGTGGAGAACAAGAGATTGTGAGCTGGGAATGAAAGGGTGGAGAAGGAGAGGCTGTGAGAGAGGAATGGATGGAATCTCATAAGAGATGGTTTGAAGACAGATTTGGCCAAAGCAGACCTGGAGAGGAATCAGACCTTAGTAAGCTGGAAGGAGGACAGGGGGAGATGGGCCAAGGCTGGCCTACAAAGAATCTGGGATCAACAGGGGGAAAGATGGATGAAGGAGAAGGAGGAGATTAAGAGAAGGAGCACACAGGAAGCATAGGAGTGGATGATTGAACTGAGAGAAAAGGAGAGAGTGATAGAGGCCCTGGAAAGAGAAAAGATGAGGATTATTTGCCTGCATGGACAAGATAAGAAGGGATGGGAGATGGACAAGGGAGAGATGGAAAAGGAAGAGTAGCGGGAGAGAAAGAGTAGAGAAACTGAGAAAATGCAAATGGAAGAAAGACAGATGGGCAATAGAGAAGAGAGATATGATAGAGAGGGTGAACAAAGCATTCAGGTACAGCACTCCATTTAACCAGTCACAGTTCAGGGAGTTCATAAATCACCTCCTAAGGGTTATACTAGCCCGATTCATCAGATTAAGTAGACTGCATGCTAGAGAATGACTAATAATAATATCCCAGATCACTGTCTAACATATGAAACAAACAGTTCCCAGAGAGTCGGGGCAAAGAAGGAGAAAAGGGAGAGTCAAGAAAGAGAAAAGTTGGAGAAGAACAAAGTGAAAGAGCTGCTCAGAGCTAGAAAAGCAGAGAGTAAGGAAGAAGTGAAGAAGAAAAAGGAGAGGGTGAAGGCCCACCTGGACGAGGTGGCAAGAAACTATAACGAAAAGAAACAGGGGGTTAAAGAAAGAGAAAATCTGTTGAAAAAGGCACATGGCAAAGAAAATCACACGGCGTACATCCCAGACCTCCAACTGAAGAAGTCAGAGCAAATACTGTCAGCTGTCAATGGTCAAAAGTTAATTTCTATCGTCTTTCATTTAGTGGAATGCTAGTGGAAAACTAAGATGTGTATTAAATGTGTATGTGGTTACTGGATAATGCAATGTAAGTTAACATTGCTGACATAGTGAATATATTTGAAATAATAAAATCAAATGTATTTATATCAGCTGATATCTCAAAGTGCTGTACAGAAACCCAGCCTAAAACCCCAAACAGCAAGCAATGCAGGTGTAGAAGCACGGTGGCTAGGAAAAACTCCCTAGAAAGGCCAAAACCTAGGAAGAAACCTAGAGAGGAACCAGGCTATGTGGGGTGGCCAGTCCTCTTCTGACTGTGCCGGGTGGAGATTATAACAGAACATGGCCAAGATGTTCAAATGTTCATAAATGACCAGCATGGTCGAATAATAATAAGGCAGAACAGTTGAAACTGGAGCAGCAGCACGGCCAGGTGGACTGGGGACAGCAAGGAGTCATCATGTCAGGTAGTCCTGGGGCATGGTCCTAGGGCTCAGGTCCTCCGAGAGAGAGAAAGAAAGAGAGAAGGAGAGAATTAGAGAACGCACACTTAGATTCACACAGGACACCGAATAGGACAGGAGAAGTACTCCAGATATAACAAACTGACCCTAGCCCCCCGACACATAAACTACTGCAGCATAAATACTGGAGGCTGAGACAGGAGGGGTCAGGAGACACTGTGGCCCCATCTGAGGACACCCCCAGACAGGGCCAAACAGGAAGGATATAACCCCACCCACTTTGCCAAAGCACAGCCCCCACACCACTAGAGGGATATCTTCAACCACCAACTTACCATCCTGAGACAAGGCTGAGTATAGCCCACAAAGATCTCCGCCATGGCACAACCCAAGGGGGGGCGCCAACCCAGACAGGATGACCACATCAGTGAATCAACCCACTCAGGTGACGCACCCCTTCCAGGGACGGCATGAGAGAGCCCCAGTAAGCCAGTGACTCAGCCCCTGTAATAGGGTTAGAGGCAGAGAATCCCAGTGGAAAGAGGGGAACCGGCCAGGCAGAGACAGCAAGGGCGGTTCGTTGCTCCAGAGCCTTTCCGTTCACCTTCCCACTCCTGGGCCAGACTACACTCAATCATATGACCCACTGAAGAGATGAGTCTTCAGTAAAGACTTAAAGGTTGAGACCGAGTTTGCGTCTCTGACATGGGTAGGCAGACCGTTCCATAAAAATGGAGCTCTATAGGAGAAAGCCCTGCCTCCAGCTGTTTGCTTAGAAATTCTAGGGACAATTAGGAGGCCTGCGTCTTGTGACCGTAGCGTACGTGTAGGTATGTACGGCAGGACCAAATCAGAGAGATAGGTAAGGAGCAAGCCCATGTCATGCTTTGTAGGTTAGCAGTAAAACCTTGAAATCAGCCCTTGCTTTGGCATGAAGCCAGTGTAGAGAGGCTAGCACTGGAGTAATATGATCAAATTTTTTGGTTCTAGTCAGGATTCTAGTGGAGCAAGCTCGTTGATCAATCAATCAAGTAGGAGGAGGAATACATATTTTATACAAACACTATAGTAAACAGGATGGCTAAATGCTTTACATGGCCCCCGCAGCCTAACTACAGTCACAGCCTGCCTAACGCCTTGGTGTACGGTGCACATCAACCTTTTGAGTGCTCCCTTATTTATTCGCTAGGCGGCATCAGTGTCAAAGATTGCGTTGAGAGGTCCTCCTGCGGAACCAAAAAAATACACTACATTTTCCGGTCACATTTGTCAGAGGGACAACAAAAATGTACGCGTACTAACTCAAACGGCACTCATAAAACGTACTCCTTTGCCAACTTCAAATATAATCTTCGTACTTTGAGTCGGTAAGTATTTAAGTACGAGTGACTTCCCTTTGCAAGCTATGAACATAAACTAGCTAATGTTAGCTTGTTTTGCTCTACAGCATTGTACTCATACTCTTATAAGACAGCATGCTGGCTAGTTAGCGAATGGGACAACACAGCCAAACTATGGCAGAGCACAGCTAGCTACAGTAGCTAGCTTGTGTCGTTATGAATCTAGTTGCAATTTCTTCAAACATTTTGTGCACATCATGCCAACATCCCTGTCCTACTTTGTGATTGCAGAGAGTGACAAAAAGTCGAAATGAGACCACACGTATCTGTGCTTCGCCTCCCGAGAGGACCTGATCCGAATGGCCGCGGATTCGACCCGAACTCACCCCGTTTCATCGCGCTGTGTCCAACTACTATTTCAGCTTCAACTGAAACAGGGACCGACTCAGTCCAAATTAAAGAAGAGCAGCGTGCACGGTCGGTTTTGAGAGAAAGCTTCCTGAGAACGCTCATAGCCATGACCAACAAGCAGGTGCAATTCAACATGTACGAGAGAGTCAAGGTTGAGGCCAAGTTTGGAGCTTCGGACATTGACGTGCTCAACTTCCAAGTTTCGGAACTGCATACCCCCATTGGGGTGCAGAAAGAAGCTCTGCTCAGATGTCAGGATGTAATTTCATATTCCTTTGATCTCTGAACAGTGCTGTTCACCGATTTGTGATGTTCAGGTGCTGTTCACTTAATTATGATGTTTTTGAACAGATTCGATTTTGAACTGTTATTTTTAATATGATTTCGTTTCACATACAGGGTGTTTTGGGGGAGTCTGATAACTGTTCCATTGCTACACAGGGTGTTCTGTCTTGCTGAATATGTAGCAAGCTGTTTCCATGTATTATTCTGTTACTTTGAGTATGAGGGAGACTTGCCATTGCCATATGTTGTTTTTTTATGTGGCCAGCCAGGTATTGAGAACACTGATATACAAACTTATGATTTTTCATCGTTTCCAATTCATTGTACCTCCACTGGAGGGAGCTGTCAGCACTGTCTTTGCAACAGACATGTCAGGGGGCTCTTTACTGACACTCAGCAGCTCTCGGCTGTCCAGTCCATTTCATTAGGAAGAGACGAGGACGCATGTCTGCAGGTGGAATGTGGATTGAATTGTCTGGCAACCTGAAAATCTTGGCATTGTTCCTTGAGTATAGGACAATGTGGTTCTTGTCTTGTTCCTTCTGATAAGATCTGTTGCTGAGATATGTTTTGTTTACCACTGAAGCCTATTACATTGTCAACGGGCATATGCACTTTTATTTTTCTACTTTGAATAAACATTTTGTCACGTGCGTTGAATTTGACAATGTGTTGATTAAGTAGGCCATATGTTGTAGATTAAGGTGTTGGTAATATCGACGTTATCGTATTCCTTCCACTGAATGAAATATTAACTTTCAGTGGTCACTGGTTGTCCTATAGTTTCAAATGAATCTTATTATTTTGATAGGACCCTGACACGTTGGCCTACGTTCCAGTATTGTGCCAGTCAGCCCAGATGCTATTGCAACCTCTGGTTTTCTAAGGTAATATGGATGAGAAGAAAGTAGACTTGGCCTAATTGAGCTCGACTGCCCACACTTGTTTAATGCACTATAAATGACTTTGTGTTTAACGTCAAAGCTCTTTGCATATGTTGTGTGTGGATCAATGTGACATCTTAGTTTACACATTTGTCAGTTGAAACTCCTTATGAGTGATCAATAGTGTAGAGTTCGTCATCCTCACAAATTGCCCTTATGAAGAGGCATCAGTAATATTTAATCTTCCTAAAAGGTGTGTTTATGTGCGTCTCCAATAAATATTTTTATTGGAATGGCAATAGGCGGTCGGTGTGCAGTGGAGTGTCCCTCTGCTGTTGTGCCTGAATGATACTGACCGCTTTGTGGAGGCAATCATCAATGAGAGGGTGAGTCACAGCCATCCAGCCCCCCCGGGAAGTATGAGTAAAACCCTGTGACGTCATAGGGCCCTTGTCATTGAATCAGGAAGCCCTCAAGGATGACCAATGTTAATTTCATATTCCCAGGCAGTGGCAGCAGTGCTCAACTCCCTCCCAGCCCGCACTCAATGTGCGTGCAAACACGAGTGGTCTGAACGTTAATCTCGTTGCAGTAGTGTATCGGCAACTAAGTGATGATACAGCTAGTTGCTGTGTGTACAGTTTGTTTGTCTCCTTTGAGTGAGAAGAGTGTGATTGGTCACTTTATGATAATCCTATTTTTGTGCTGTGGACTGAGTCTGGTGGTCTGCCTCATTTGTTGCATAGTGGGCACACTGTTTTTCAATGTTATCTACCATTGAGTTTCTCTTTCCTGGATTCTGCTTCTCCCAATGGAAAAACATCCCTGTGCGCCAGTTTTACAAGAGGAGAAGGGCTGTCACGATGGTACAAGGAATCTGCCCTGTCTAACACCATCCAACAGGAAGCACATTCCACTCCTTCCTGTTTGTGGCCCTCTCTTACTTCCTGTCAAGTGTCTCTGATAACTTACAAAAATACATGGCCACATCCAGTTAGTCACACCCTGCCCCTGCCTATAAAATCCTCCATTAAAACTGTTGGACAGTTACTTCTAGGGAATGTAGGTGTTTTCCTTCTATGACTGCCTCATAAGGGGTTCACGGATTCAGTTTTTGGTTTAGCAGAGCTGGGGTTGAGAAATTACAATTATTACTCATTACTGGTTAACATAAGGCATGAGGTCGAGGACTCTGTGCATAGAGATACAGTACCAGTCAAAAGTTTGGACACACCTACTCATTCAAAGATTTCTTTATTTTTGACTTTTTTCTACATTGTAGAATAATAGTGAAGACAAAACTATGAAATAATACATATGGAATCATGTAGTAACCTAAAAAGTGTTCAACAAATGAAAATATATTTTATATTCTTCAAATCGCCACCTTTTGCCTTGATGACAGCTTTGCATACTCTTGGCATTCTCTCAAACAGCTTCATGAGGTAGTCACCTGGAATACATTTCAATTAACAGGTGTGCCTTAAAAGTTAATTTCCTTCTAAATGTGTTTGAGCTAGTCAGTTGTGTTGTGACAAGGTAGGGGGTGGAATCATGTAGGAACCAAAAGTGTATTTTATATTATTCAAATAGCCACCCTTTTCCTTGATGAAAGGTTTGCACACTATTGGCATTCTCTCAACCAGCTTCACCTGGAATGCTTTTCCAAAAGTCTTCAATGAGATCCCATATATGCTGAGCACTTGTTGGCTGCTTTTCCTTCACTCTGCAGTCCAACTCATCCCAAACCATCTCAATTGTGTTGAGGTCGGGTGATTGTGGAGGCCAGGTCATATGATGCAGCACTAAATCACTCTCATTCTTGGTCAAATAACCCTTACACAGCCTGTTGAAAAACAAATGATAGTCCCACTAAACACAAATCAGATGGGATGGCGTATTGCTGCAGATTGCTGTGGTAGCAATGCTGGTTAAGTGTGCCTTGAATTCTAAATAAATAATTGACAGTGTCACCAGAAAAGCACCATCACACCACCTCCACCATGTTTCCCAGTGGGAACTACATATGTGGAGATCATCCGTTCACCTACTCTGCGTCTCACAAAGACACTGCAGTTGGAACCAAAAATCTCATATTTGGACTAATCACACCAAAGGACAGATGTTCATTGCTCGTGTTTCTTGGCCCAAGCAAGTCTCTTCTTATGGGTGTCCTTTAGTAGTGGTTTCTTTGCAACAATTTGACCATGAAGGCCTGATTCATGCAGTCTCTAAACAGTTGATGTTGAGATGTGTCTGTTACTTGAATTGAAGCATTTATTTGGGCTGCAATTTCTGAGGCTGGTAACTAATGAACTTAGCCTCTGCAGCAGAGGTAACTCTGGGTCTTCCTTTCCTGTGGCGGTCCTCATGAGAGCCAGTTTCGTCATAGCGCTTGATGGTTTTTGCGACTGCACTTGAAGAAATGTTCAAAGTAGTTCAAATGTTCCAGATTGGCTGACCATGTCTTAAAGTAATGGTGGACTGTCGTTTCTTCTTGCTTATTTGAGCTGTTCTTGCCATAATATGGACTTGGTCTTTTACCAATGAGCCAGCAGTCAGATGAGGAATTCACACACCTAATTGAAGAGTCAATGGAACCTGAAACAGATCGGTTTCACCTTGCTGAGTTCTTGTGAAACCCTTTCAGCAGCTTCAGGAACACATCAGTGCCACAGCCTCACCATCCCCATCACAGCTCTTTGTCCACGCATTCCTATAGCCATTACTGACAATGGGCTGTGTAACTGTTTTAAAGCTGTTAGGACATCCACGATGTTGTGGCTCCTTCACCTACATAACATCAGTGTCGTAGTGGAAAGAAACACGTTGGTATAACAGTCCTACATGATACAACCATGAGAGGGGGAAAGGATCCGTTTCCTCTTTCCCCACTTCAAAATACAGAGGCAGATACATGGGTATACAGTACATTTGGAAAGTATTCAGACCCCTTGACTTTATCCACAGCCTTATTCTAAAATGTATTAAATTAGTATTTTTTTCCTCATCAATCTAAACACAATACCCCATAATAACAAAGCAAAAAAAGGTTTTTAGAATTGTTTGCAAATGTATAAATAAAATAAAAACTGAAATATGACATTTACATAAGTATTCAGACCCTTAATCAGTACATAGTTGAAGCACATTTGGCAGAGATTACAGCCTCAAGTATTCTTGGGTATGACGCTACTTGGCACACTTGTTTTTGGGGAGTTTCTCCCATTCTTCTCTGCAGATCCTCTCAAGTCCTGTCAGGTTGGATGGGGAGCGTCGCTGCACAGCTATTTTC
This sequence comes from Oncorhynchus keta, assembly GCF_023373465.1. Lineage (NCBI taxonomy): Eukaryota > Metazoa > Chordata > Actinopteri > Salmoniformes > Salmonidae > Oncorhynchus > Oncorhynchus keta. Next base: position 6,121,806 of record NC_068438.1, on the reverse strand, counting down.
AGGTCTCTCCAGAGATGTTTGATTGTGGTCAAGTCCAGGCTCTGGCTGGGCCACTCAAGGACATTCAGAGACTTGTCCCAACGCAACTCCTGTGTTGTTTTGGCTGTGTGCTTAGGGCCATTGTCCTGTTGGAGGGTGAAACTTCGGCCCCAGTTTGGTCCTGAATGCTCTGGAGCAGGTTTTCATCAAGAATCTCTCTGTACTTTTCTCTCTTTATCTGTCCCTCGATCCTGACTAGTCTCCCAGTCACTGCTGCTGAAAAACATCCCCCCAGCATGATGCTGCCACCACCATGCTACACCGTAGGGATGGTGCCAGGTTTCTTCCAGACGTATTGCTTGGCATTCAGGCCAAAGACTTCAATCTTGGATTTATCAGACCAGAGAATCTTGTCAGCTCCCTGACCAAGGGCGATCTCCCCCCGAATGCTGAGTTTGGCTGGGCGGCGCAGCTCTAGGAAGTGTCTTGGTGGTTCTAAACTTCTTCCATTTAAGAATGATGGAGGCCATTTTCGAATAAGGCTGTATCACAATAAAATGTTGAAAAGTAAAGGGATCTGAATACTTTCCGAATGCGCTGTTAATCTTGGCTCTGAAAGGACCAACGCCTGTCCTATTGTGGGGCCTGGATCATGCTCTCTCCAGTCTCCGGCCTCTTGTTTCGTCTTTCGAGAGGCAAGCGGTTTGTGATCAAACAACTGGAGAAGAGGTGCTACCTAAAACATGTGCTTTATGTGGATGGAAAGCATGACAGTTTCTCCATGGAAAAAGCCCTGCACTTACA
>NC_068438.1:5815108-5815923 GCF_023373465.1 Oncorhynchus keta | reverse complement strand
CCTCACCCCGTGAGGCTCCTCCGATATACCTTCAGATAAATCCATTTGTACTCTTGTTCACATTTTGTTCTTATTGTGCAATTGTTAAGATCATGGGTCAGGTCTTCTTAAAAGGTTATTTTTGTCCAATAACGGACTGGTGCCCCGATTTATAACAAGATAAATTAATCATTTATATTAATAACTTGACCAATATCCTCTACAGACACACACACACAAGCGTGCACACACACACACACACACACACACACACACACACACACACACACACACACACACACACACACACACACACACACACACACACACACACACACACACACACACACACACACACACACACACACATATTAAATACTTTATTTGAATCCACAAATCACTTTACAGTTGAGAAGGATTCAACCATTTCAAAGGACATGGATATCTGGACACTTGTGGATACAGATAGTACCTTCTCCACACAGCAAAGCCGACACAGAGCGTTAACTCGCTAGCTGCTTATTCAGGCCTGCAATCTGAAGGCCACATACTGTCAGCCTAAGTACATGGCTGAGACTCCTGAATATCAGCCCCACAGGCTTGCGCTGATAACCAAAGCTATTAAGGTGTAACACAAGGGGCTGGCATTTCAGTAAATTGTCAGCAAAGGTCTGCTGAAAAAGCAACCCACTTCCAAAATAAGCTCCTCCCTCTGGCCTCCCCCACAACAACATCTGGCATATTTTACACACACACACACACACACACACACACACACACACACACACACACACACACACACACACACACACACACACACACACACACACACACAC
>NC_068438.1:5810018-5815008 GCF_023373465.1 Oncorhynchus keta | reverse complement strand
CAGTTGAAGTCAGAAGTTTACATACATTTAGTTTGGAGTCAATAAAACCCATTTTTCAACCACTCCACAAATGTCTTGTTAACAAACTATATTTTTGCAAGTCGGTTAGGACATCTACTTTGTGCATGACAGAAGTAATTTTCCAACAATTGTTTACAGACAGATTACTTCACTTATAATTCACTGTATCACAATTCCAGTGGGTCAGAAGTTTACATACACTAAGTTGACTGTGCCTTTAAACAGCTTGGGAAATTCCAGAAAATTATGTAATTGCTTTAGAAGCTTGTGATAGGCTAACTGACATCATTTGAGTCAATTGGAGGTGTACCTGGGGGATGTATTTCAAGGCCTACCTTCAAACTCAGTGCCTCTTGCTTGACATCATGGGAAAATCAGAAGAAATCAGCCAAGACCTCAGAAAAACAATTGTAGACCTCCACAAGTCTGGTTCATCCTTGGGAGCAATTTCCAAACGCCTGAAGGTACCAGCGCTTCATCTGTACAATGTCAATAGCACGTAGGCATAAACACCAGAGGATCCACGACTGCCATACCGCTCGGGAAGGGAGACGCTGCTTCTGTCTCCCTAGAGATGAAATGTACTTTTGCAGCAAAGTGCAACCCTGATCAACAGCAAAGGACCTCGTGAAGATGCGTAGAGGAAACAGGTACAAAAGTATCTATATCTACCACAGTAAAACGAGTCCTATATCGACGATAACCTGGAAAGGCTGCTCAGCAAGGAAGAAGCCAATGCTCCAAAACCGCATAAAAGCCGGACTACGGCTTGCAACTGCACATGGGGACAAAGATTGTACTTTTGGAGAAATGTCCTCTGGTCTGATGAAACAAAATAGAACTGTTTGCATAATGATCATCGATATGTTTGGAGGAAAAAGGGAGGCTTGCAAGCCGAAGAACACCATCCCAACCGTGGAAGCACGGGGGTGGCAGCATCATGTTGTGGGGGTGCTTTGCTGCAGGAGGGACTGGTGCACTTCACAAAATAGATGGCATCTAAGTGAGGCAGGAAAATTATGTGGATATATTGAAGCAACATCTCAAGACATCAGTCAGAAGTTAAAGCTTGGTCGCAAATGGGCCTTCCAAATGGACAATGACCCCAAGCATACTTCCAAAGTTGTGGCAAATGGCTTAAGGACAACAAAGTCAAGGTCTTGAGTGGCTATCACAAAGCCCTGACCTCAATCCTATAGAATTTGTGGGCAGAACTGAAAAAGCGTGTGCGAGCAAGGAGGCCTACAACCCTGACTCAGCTACACCAGCTCTGTCAGGAGGAATGGGCCAAAATTCACCCAACTTATTGTGGGAAGCTTGGGTGAAGGCTACCCGAAACGCTTGACCCAAGTTAACCAATTCTAAAGGCAATGCTACCAAATACTAATTGAGGTATGTAAACTTCTGATCCACCGGGAATGTGATGAAAGAAATAAAAGCTGAAATAAATCATCTCTCTACTATTATTCTGACATTTCACATCCTTAAAATAACTGTGCTGATCCTAACTGACCTAAAGACAGGGACTTTTTACGAGGATTAAATGTCAGGAATTGTGGAAAACTGAGTTTAAATGTATTTGGCCAAGGTGTATGTAAACTTCCAACTTCAACTGTATAATGACACCTTGAGTTTGAAATAACCTCTTTTGGGTTTTGAACTGCAGGTAGGGAAGTGGAGCAACACCAGTAACAGAATGATCCCACGTTTGGTCCCACGTTTCATGAACGGATATAAAAGATCCCAGAAATGTCCCAAATCAACAAAAAGCTTATTTCTCCCACATATTTGTTAACATCACTGTTAGTGAGCATTTCTCCTTTGCAAAGATAACTAATCCACCTGACAGTGAGCATGCAATTGGCATGCTGACTGCAGGAATGTCCACCAGAGCGGTTGCCAGAGAACAGTGGCAGGCTGGAGAAGTGCCCTATTCACGGATGCATCCTGGTTTCAACTGTACCGGGCAGATGGCAGACAGCGTGTATGGAGTCGTGTGGGCGAGCGGTTTGCTTATGTCGACTTCGTGAACAGAGTGCCCCAGGGTGGCGGTGGGGTTTTGGTATGGGCAGGCATAAGCTACAGAGAATTAACACAATTGCATTTTTCAATGGCGATTTGAATGCACAGAGATACCGTGACGAGATCCTGAGGCCCATTGTCGTGTCCTTCATCCGCCTCCATCAACTCATGTTTCAGCATGATAATGCACAGCCCCATGTCACAAGGATCCATACACAATACCTGGAAGCTGAAAATGTCCCAGTTCTTCCATGGCCTGCATACTCACCAGAAATGTCACCCATTGTGCATGTTTGGGATGCTCTGGATCAACGTGTACGACAGTGTGTTCCAGTTTCCGCCAATATCCAGCAACTTCGCACATCCATTGAAGAGGAGTGGGACAATATTCCACAGGCCACAATCAACAGCCTGATCAACTCTATGTGAAGGAGATGTTGCGCTGCATGAGGCAAATGGTGGTGACACCAGATACTGACTGGTTTTCTGATCCACACCCCTACCTTTTTTTAAGGTATCTATGACCTTAAATATATTCCCAGTCATATGAAATTCCCAGTCATATTCCCAGTCATGTGAAATCCATAGATTAGGGCCTAATTAAATTGATTTCAATAGACTTGATTTCCTTATATAAACTGTGACTCAGTAAAATATCTGAAATTGTTGCACATTTCATTTATATTTTTGTTTAGTGTATGAATGTCATTCTTTCATGGTGATGTATCCTGAATAGGTACACAAAAAGGTATAAAAATATAATATCCTGATGTTTGGGTGTTATTCCTCTGCAGCTATTCCCTCCGCAAGGCCTATTAAACAAGCTAAGCGTCAGTACAGAGACAAAGTGGAATCTCAATTCAACGGCTCAGACACAAGAGGCATGTGGCAGGGTCTACAGTCAATCACGGACTACAAGATGAAATCCAGCCCAGTCACGGACCAGGATGTCTTGCTCCCAGGCAGACTAAATAACTTTTTGCCCGCTTTGAGGACAATACAGTGCCACTGACACGGCCTGCAACGGAAACATGCGGTCTCTCCTTCACTGCAGCCGAGGTGAGTAAGACATTTAAACGTGTTAACCCTCGCAAGGCTGCAGGCCCAGACGGTATCCCCAGCCGCGCCCTCAGAGCATGCGCAGACCAGCTGGCCGGTGTGTTTACGGACATATTCAATCAATCCCTATACCAGTCTGCTGTTCCCACATGCTTCAAGAGGGCCACCATTGTTCCTGTTCCCAAGAAAGCTAAGGTAACTGAGCTAAACGACTACCGCCCGTAGCACTCACTTCCGTCATCATGAAGTGCTTTGAGAGACTAGTCAAGGACCATATCACCTCCACCCTACCTGACACCCTAGACCCACTCCAATTTGCTTACCGCCCAAATAGGTCCACAGACGATGCAATCTCAACCACACTGCACACTGCCCTAACCCACCTGGACAAGAGGAATACCTATGTGAGAATGCTGTTCATCGACTACAGCTCGGCATTCAACACCATAGTACCCTCCAAGCTCGCCATCAAGCTCGAGACCCTGGGTCTCGACCCCGCCCTGTGCAACTGGGTACTGGACTTCCTGACGGGCCGCCCCCAGGTGGTGAGGGTAGGCAACAACATCTCCTCCCCGCTGATCCTCAACACGGGGGCCCCACAAGGGTGCGTTCTGAGCCCTCTCCTGTACTCCCTGTTCACCCACGACTGCGTGGCCACGCACGCCTCCAACTCAATCATCAAGTTTGCGGACGACACAACAGTGGTAGGCTTGATTACCAACAACGACGAGACGGCCTACAGGGAGGAGGTGAGGGCCCTCGGAGTGTGGTGTCAGGAAAATAACCTCACACTCAACGTCAACAAAACTAAGGAGATGATTGTGGACTTCAGGAAACAGCAGAGGGAACACCCCCTATCCACATCGATGGAACAGTAGTGGAGAGGGTAGCTAGTTTTAAGTTCCTCGGCATACACATCACAGACAAACTGAATTGGTCCACTCACACTGACAGCTGCCGTGAAGAAGGCGCAGCAGCGCCTATTCAACCTCAGGAGGCTGAAGAAATTCGGCTTGTCACCAAAAGCACTCACAAACTTCTACAGATGCACAATCGAGAGCATCCTGGCGGGCTGTATCACCGCCTGGTACGGCAACTGCTCCGCCCTCAACCGTAAGGCTCTCCAGAGGGTAGTGAGGACTGCACAACGCATCACCGGGGGCAAACTACCTGCCCTCCAGGACACCTACACCACCCGTTGTTACAGGAAGGCCATAAAGATCATCAAGGACATCAACCACCCGAACCACTGCCTGTTCACCCCGCTATCATCCAGAAGGCGAGGTCAGTACAGGTGCATCAAAGCTGGGACCGAGAAACAGCTTCTATCTCAAGGCCATCAGACTGTTAAACAGCCACCACTAACAGTGTGAGTGGCTGCTGCCAACACACTGTCATTGACACTGACCCAACTCCAGCCATTTTAATAATGGGAATTGATGGGAATTATGTAAATATATCACTAGCCACTTTAAACAATGCTACCTTATATAATGTTACTTACCCTACATTATTCATCTCATATGCATATGTATATACTGTACTCTACATCATCGACTGCATCCTTATGTAACACATGTATCACTAGCCACTTTAACTATGCCACTTTGTTTACTTTGTCTACACACTCATCTCATATGTATATACTGTACTCGATACCATCTACTGTATGCTGCTCTGTACCATCACTCATTCATATATCCTTATGTACATATTCCTTATCCCCTTACACTGTGTATAAGACAGTAGTTTTGGAATTGTTAGTTAGATTACTTGTTGGTTATCACTGCATTGTCGGAACTAGAAGCACAAGCATTTCGCTACACTCGCATTTAACATCTGCTAACCATGTGTATGTGACAAATAAAATTTGATTTGATTTGATTTG